>NC_090448.1:581046852-581349734 GCF_031143425.1 Pleurodeles waltl | reverse complement strand
TCCTACCATAATTTGAACACTCCTCTCCCTGAGGAGCACTCTGTGGAGTATTCAGCTTGTCTAACCATTCAGTCAACTGCTGAGCTGTCAGTCCTTGCAGCGAAATGTTACTTGCTTGGACTGGTGGCACCTGCTGTGCAACTGCATTCGGGGTCTGCGGTGTCAACAATTTCAATCTCTGGCTAACATTTGACCCTACCATAGTACCTGGAAGTGCTACAAATGGACTAAGATCTAACAATGATCTTGATCCATCAAAAGTCTGTCCCACAGAAGAGACTATTTGAACATCTTCATTATGTCCTCCCCTCATTATACTCTGGGACATTGTTCCTGTTCACCTACAGTAGGTTTGTTCTGTGCAAATAAGGGTACGGCTGGACCAACAGTAATAGGTAGCGATATAGCATCTGGGGTTGGCTTGGCAGTTACACTCTGTCGGAGAGTAACTCCCATATTCTAATTAATCATTGGAGTCTTATCTGACTGTGTCCCCGTTACTGGAGTGAATCTTGGCATTAGCTGCAGTTGAGGCAGTAAAAGTGGAGTTGGTTCAGTCTGAACCAACATCGGTCTCGGGAAAACCTGTTCCGTAGGCACCATTAAATGTGAAGTCGTTTCCATAATGGGCACATCAGGATAAATTCTCTGAACCGGTGGCGGTTGCACCTGATTTTGCACCACAGGAGTAGTAGGCACATTAAGACCCCTATGCATCGCATTCTGTGTCAGGCTAGTATTAACCTGCATCGGACTCATTGTCCCATTAACCTGTGTCGGGCTGTCGGGTCAGCACTGGTACTTGGACCACTCTCATATGCTGTATATGGTGGTGGGCGATTTCTCAATAGCTGCGTAATAAACTCATCATCATCTGATTCTTCCTCCACTGTTGAAGACTTTCTAGTCTCCCTACTTTCGGACCTACTTCTGTTAGTTTGCCTAGTAGCTTTCCTTCCTTCCTTCTCATTGTCCTGCGTAATTGCCAGAAACAACTTAATTCCGTGCAAAGTCTCCATCCTCCATACTCTCTGATTACTGTCCCACCTAGCCTCTGCTAAAGTCTTTTCTGCCTTTCTCATCCTCCTCTCAAATTTCTGTTGCTGTTGCTGTCTGGCTACTAACTCCCAAATCGCTAATGCCTCAGGCTGTGCTGGTCTCGGAAGGGGCTTTGATTCATTGAGCACCATCCTAAAATGCTCCAAAACCTTAAAACTGAACGTCCCATTTGTAGAAAACTCTAATTTCCCATCCTTCTGTCAAATTGCACCATTGCTTATGCCAAAGACATGGCGCGACACCCTTCTCTTCCATTACAATATAAGCTGGGGTATTTTCTGGCGGTGTAGCCTTGCCTATATTCATTGGAATATATGTATCTCGTCTTAAAGCACTCTTTAAAGCTTTGAAAAATGTCATCTTTTTGGCCTTTTTGTTATTCAAAATCAAATCAGGAAGTGACTTTTAATCCCAAGATTCCTTTCACCTACTTTCTCAATCAATTGCCTCTCACGGACGGCTGCTAATCCGTGAGCGACCCTTCTTACTAACTGACCTATCCCAGCGCAGCTCCAATGATGTCACACTCACATGTATTGCTGCTGACAAAGTCTTGCGGCTTGTTCTTCCAAACTCCAATTCACACAAAACTAATGCAAAAATTGCGAGTACAAATCAAAAACCAAAAAGCCAAATATGCTGGTTTACTACAGGAAAGGTAACCCAATCGCTTCAGAAACCTTACGGATTTTTCACTGATGGCTCTTCCAGCAGTTACAGCTACTCCTTCTTTCTCAGTCTCCCAGACTCGCAAGCAAAATTCGACCTGCAAATAAATTTTACTCTCAACTGATAAATGGGTCTGTCCTGGTGCACATAGGACTCGCCAAATCTCAGTCGAACATTTCTTTCACTCACTTTGACTCACACTCTGACTGGTTGACCACGCCCGATCGACCTACTAAACCAGACATATTACAACATAAAACCCAAGTGTCTCATACACTCCGGAGTAGTAGACCATGCAGGGTCTGTACATCAGCAATCACATAGACAGTTTTTGAGCACAAAGTGCCACACACATGTGAAGTTCGACGACTTCCCTACTCTCACACTGCGGACTATGCACACTCCTTCTACAAGTTCATTTGGAGTACGCAAACTCCTTAAACCCTCACAAGTCCATAATTCACCTTTGATTTGCATAAGCTGTGCAAGTGCAACCTACTTAATTCACACTGTCACTAGACCACCCGGAACATCCTCAAACAACCATTAGCAGGATCCAGGATTCTTGGAAAGTCGTTTCTGGGCTTAAGGAAACATCATTTTCTCTCCAATAAGCATCATTGACAAATAAAATCCAAATCTCAATAATGATGAACCTTCACCTTGTTACTATCTCTGGACATCTATCACGGGCTCTTAAGGAGTCAAACCTTCACCTCTCTTTACCAACATTGCTAACACCTGTTACCCTGTACCGGACATCTACGATAAGCTCTTAAGGAGACTAACCAATACCTCTGCTACCATCTCTGTTAGTGCATCTGACCTTAATAAGGAAACTTACAAGGGGACGCGATAGGTCGATGAATCTTTTGAATCGCAATTAAGATGTTCTTACCTTAGCTCCAATACATGCAGATCAGTAATCAATAACCAATGCACAACATTTATAATCAACAGCAATCAATAACAGTAATAACCAATGGGGTCAGTAATTGTCATGCACCATGACCTTTTAGTAAAAGTTAGAATATTAATTTCCCTATATTAATCTCAAACTCAAATTAAACACATACAGAAACAATACTGGCTGTCCAAAGTGGCGGAAATTTTTTAATCTAATCAAAGCTTGAACTACAACACATTCTAAGGTTACAGTGCAAATTAGTAACAAAGTCAGCTGCGTCAGAGTGATTACATACATTCGAATTCAGCAAAGAAATTCATCAAGCATTATTCCCTATTAGCATAATTTGGTTAGTGAGGATCCTTAACTAACACCAGATTAGCATCAGCATGTTGGGCTTCATGCAAAACAATTTAGAAACAACAAGTTGGAAAAACATCTAACTATGGTTCTGTCAAAACAGTGCAATTGGTACCTAAAAAAGGAAAAGCAAATGCACATGATAGTTACCACTCTAATTCATAATACAATCCTCAGTGTGGTTCAGCAAGCAGAGTCAGTCTTTGTCCTCTGTACATCAGTCGATCAGCAAGGCATCAGGATTCAGCATAAAATTTCAGAAAACGCAAAGTCTTTAGGCAGTAAAATTAAGCATGTCTTCTATCAAGTCGCAAAATGGGAAATAATGAGCTATCCCTCTCCTGTGCAGTTCTGTTAAATTAAAACAACTAAAACTATTTCCCAAATTCCTATTGGTAACTTATTCACATGTACACACATTGTCCAATAAAACTAAAACTTAAAATCTATGAATTTTACCATTACTCCGTTCACATGTCGTTGATTGGTTGTCCTGTAATGTCCTCATCATCCGGCTTGTCAGGTAACAATATTGTTGCAGCTTCTACTCCAGTCAGTATCTCCATTGGTCTCCTCCTGAGAAAGTCAGTCTCACACGTATTACACACAAAATGTTACATTAGCAAGAACAGCATCTTCTAGCAGTTGGTTCTCATGAGAACCATTAGTTATGAGCACATTTTAAACAATGCAAAATGGAAAATCACAGTTTAACTCTCTAGGACAGCCATTTATTAAATGTTAAGAAATACAGCTTTGACATGAGACCTGACAAGTAGGCCAAGACCTTCGCTAAGTTAAGGCCTACAATTAATAAAGCTAGAACTTAACACATAGCCTTTAGTATGACATATTACTATATTAGTCAAACATATATTCAACATTTCACAATATTAAACTATTAATAAGTACACTTTGTGAATATTGGCGGCCTCTCGTCGTAAGCACATTTTCAAATGTGTGCATTATTTTTTTACATTATTATATTTTTTACACAAATCCCTTATTCAGAATACATAAATACTCATTAATGATTGGTATTAGTACACCTGCGCTAGCAGCTACATGGTTGATACGAAGTCTGTGCATTGGGAGAACCCTTTGCAGCAGAGGTGAAGTGTTGGTTCTGCGCCGGATTGTGCTGCTCGGAAGGGGAGATGTGTCAATTCTGTTGGGTCCACAGATGGGCTTCCAGAACACCTTCAAGCTCACTTCCAAGGGTCCTGGGCCGGGGTAGCACCACTTGGCAGGGTATTACTTGAAGTTGGCAAAGCCCGGCTGCTGGCTTCAAGGTTCTTTGAGCCCTCTGTCCCTGAGGCTTTAGTCAGCAGGCTTGCCAACTAGCCCTTGCAGTCACTTGGGGGGTCCTGGGTTTCAACAGATGCAGGTCCAATCCTTCTCACCCGTGCAAGAGGGCAGCAGGCAGCAGATCCGCACAGCAGGGCAGCAGACCCTTCGGAGCAGCATTTCTGCAGAGTGGCAGTCCTTTCAGCTGCACAGCAGCCCTTCTTTGTGGAGAGTATCCCAGGTCCTGAAGTATACTGAGGAGTTAGTGTCCCAGGTCCAATATATATACCTAGGCCTTCCTTTGAAGTTTGAGAAACTTATAGAGGTTTCTTTTTGAAGTCCACAGGCATTCTATCTTCCCTGCCCTGGCTCCAGACTAGCTACAGTGGGTATGCAGCCCTTTGTGTGGAGGCAAGCCATAGCCTATTCAAGTGAAAGTAGGGCTCTGCCCATCTCTGCCCTCCCATCAAGCCAGTGATGGCCCACCCAGGCACACCTACACTCTCTATTTTGTGTGGCTGTCTAGGAGGAAAACACAAAGCCCAACTGTCAGCTACACCCATTCATGTGACCCAGAATCAGGCTGCAGGCACTAAATGGCCAAGGCAGCCAAATGCCAACTTTCTAAAAGTGGCATTTTGAAAACTGTAATTAAACACCATGACTTCACCATGACAGAGGATTTTTCATTACAATTTCAAAGACATCAAACCTGAACTGGTTACTGCTCTCACTTGGAAATTATCAATGAACAAATGTAATAAGGTAGCTCCAATGTTATCCTATGGGATAGGCAGATCCTGCATTAGTGAAAAACGAATTTAAGAGTCTAAAATTTAAAAGTGTATGCCTTTTTATATACACTATAACCTGCCCTTTGGGCTGTACATGGCCTATCCTAGTGGTTACCTACATACATTAAAAAAGATGGTTTAGGCCTGGAAAAAGCTTTATTTGGTCAGGTCGAAATGGCAGTTTGAAACTACGCAAACAGGTTGCAATGGTAGACTTGAAACATGTTTAAGGTGCTACGTAAGTGGGTGGCATAAATCAGTTCAGCAAGACCACAAGTAAAATTTAATTTATAGGCCTGGGGCACTGGTAGTGTCACTTTACTAGCCACTTACAAGTAAATTCAGTATGCAAATAGGTATAAGTCAATTCAAGCATGTTTTGAGGAGACAGCACAAGCACTTTAGCACTGGTTAGCAGTGGTAAAGTGTGCAGCGTCTTAAAGACAGCAAAGACAAAGTCAGCAAAGCAGTAGAGTAGAAGGTAAAAAGTTAGGGAGAAAACCAAGCCAAGGATGCCAGGTCTAACAAGCTCTGTTTCTCTTAAATTATATCATTCAGTTATAAATTCACAAATGTACATTATTTTTGTGTTTAATCAGGACATTTACTCATGAATTAAAACCATTCGTATTTTCTACATATGTCTTCCAACCTGCGGAATTAGATAATTTTAATCCCACTATTTTATGTGATTTTAGTGTTCCTCTGTCTCTACAGCCAACTGACAGGTTCCAGAGTTGTAGACTTGCTGAGGGTATGCCTACACCCGTAACCACCGTAGAACGAGAGAAACACTGAACTATAGTCCACTCTTTTTTCATGTTGGCTCCTCTTTCAGGGGATGGTGCTACTCTGTCTAGAAGTTACAATGTTTGATAGGTCTGAAAGACAATGGAAATGATGTATGAATGGGATGTCAGTTAGATGAATCAGATATCCACAACGTGACCAAACTTTCTGGTACCATTGTCAGATGGTATTATTATGAGCTGTGTGCTGACAACAAATCCAGTGGAAATCCCAGAATGCTGCGCCAAATATACCGGCCAGCTGGTAGAAAGGCATGGACAAGAGATAGCAAAACCACAGGACAAAGCAAGGTTAGCTTAACTAAGGAAACCATGGCCATCTAGAGGGAGGAAAATAGTAAACGTGGAGGAAGCAATATGGGTATGAACTGATAAAAAATTGGGGCGCCAATGCAACTAAACAGCTCATTGCTAGGTAAAGACTTAAACCCAGGAGAGGTCTTAAGTAGGGCTCTGTCGTCCTTCACCCAGAAATGACCCCAGCCATTGAGTAAATGTGTGTCTACTCACAGTTCACTGTCCCCACACAACACCCATGAATTTTGACACATCCCCAGAATAACAAGGACTTGTAAACTTGGGGATGCACCAAAATGTTACGCCTACCCAACGGAGGTGCAATGAGGAGAAATATCTTTATTTCTCCTAGCATTCTGCAGCACACATAGAAAGAGGAAAAAGAGAAGAAGCCTCCCAGGATTGTTTTGTACAAGAGAGGACACTTTACTGCACAAAAACAATCCCGCTTGCAATACAGACACTCTTTCACCATGGTGCAAGAGCGCCTGCTTTTGCACTTGGCAATTGTTTCACATTGAATGCTTCCACTGTTGAGTGGTTGAGATACATCATGCTTGATTGTTTCATTGATTTTTGGGATTGATAGTGGTCCTAATGGTCCGCGTACCTTTACTCTTCATTGTTGGCCCATGCTGGATGCTGGAGTTGAAGCAACTTCATGTTGTGCATTTGCTTTCGTTTATGGGTATGCTAGACCATGTGATGTTTTATTCAAGAGCCATGCTGTTGCATTATGCTTTTTTAGGTTTCGCATTTTTCAGTGGTTGATCATGTGTTCAGATGATTTAATATTTTCATTAGCTGCCTCTTTGTCTATTACCTTTTTTTAATTTTCCATGCAGTGATACGTTAAGTCACTTCGTTATGTTTGAAAGCACATTTTTTCAAAATTTCAAAAGGTTTTGGATTTCATTTAAAGCATTTCAGTGGTAACACCATTTCAATGCTAATGGTTCCTTCATTGGGTTAATTGTGCATTTTTACTAAGCTTTGGGAGACAATGATTTTTTCTAGGTATCCCTTTCCTCCTGTTAAACCCCTCAATCTCCTAAAATCATGCTTTAACTTTCTTCAGTTTCTCATCACTCTCTCTTTTACTCTTGTTCTGTATCTCTGTGAATTTATCTCCCCTCTCTTCTGTGGGAACTGGTTCGTGGTTATGGGGCAGACTAGGTTAACAGAGTACCAATGGTGTCTATTTGTGCCTTGTACCTCTAATGTAACAGGGGCGTGAATCTACGAATAGGCCCAAAGCTGATCACCAAGTTATCCCTTTTAACGCTTGAATCTCAGTGTAACAAAGCAAAAGACCCAAGTCTTACTCGGGGGTAGTGTAGGGTAGAGCATCAACACTCACCACTATGACAATAACATGCAAAGAATCAATGCCCAAAAGTTCGTTATCTTCAAAAAGAAGTGATTTATTTTAGGTACAATGGAATACTATACATCTTACAATCAGATAGAGATCACTAATTGCTTTCTGGCTTTTTGGACACGCCAATCAAGTCTTGCCACTATACGAAAGCAGATCAATGATAAAACACTTCAAACTGTAGAACAATATGAGACATATACTTTGGCTACCTTCGACCCCTACGTTCTTTTGATAACATCAAATTTTACTTCATAACCTGGCCTCTTGATCAGGTACGTTAACTGGATTTCCTTCCTTCTCCACAATGACATTACATCGAAATGGGCTCCTGTAATTTCAGTTGTCTTCCAATGAAGCATGTGGGGTCTTCTGGTGGTCCCTTCTCACTCTATTGCTATTGAGGGGCATATGTACTTACATTTCACGCAACAGAGGGCAGAAAGCAAAGTTGATGTGCTGCATTGCGTGAAAGGGAGTCAGCAGAAATGATCTATATCACTAAGATATGGTCATTTCTGCTGTCTCCTAGTGCTGGTGCACTGTGTGCAACATAGCGCCAACGCAGGCACCCTTTCACCATGGTGCACGGGTGTCTGCGTTACAGGCAGGATTGTTTTTGTACAGAAAGGTGTCCCTTCCTGCGCAAAAACAATTGTCAGAGGCATGTTGCTCTTTTATGCCTGCTGCGGTATGTGGCACACATGGAAAGAGGAAGTAAAGAGAAGAAATAAAGGTATTTCTCCTTCTTAAACCTGCTTCGTGGAGGAGTAGCTTTTTGATACATTATCAGGTTTACTAGCTTTAGTAAATCTGGGAATACGCTAAAATCCATGGGTGGATGCATATGAATGCCCATGCTCCACCCATGGAACTCCTTCCCATTGCAAGATAGCGCTGCCTTGCCTTACTTTGTATTTACTAAAACACGCAAAGCTACGCAACCCTGAGGCAAAACCTTTGTTAATCTTCCCCTTCAGCTCTACATAGAACCGTTGGGGCCCTGCTGTGAATACTTCACAGCACTACATCAGTCGAGTTCGTAACTCTACCTTAAGAGCTCATCTATATCTGTCATCCACTATCTGGGGTTTTGCTTAGACGCCTTGCAGTCATGTATGACAGCAGCTTTCCCAAGCGCCACACCAGTAACATCAAATTATTTCTCCAAATAGCAGTCTGGCATAACTGAATCACACATGACAGCTTCTTCGTACTCTCGCATCCTCTGACAGGTCTATAGGTTTTAACAATGATTTCTTCCTTTTTTAACAGAATCCTCCTTTTGCCTTTTGTATTGCATGGAATTAGTGTTTGTACCGTTTGTTCGTTTTTGCCTTTGTGTCTCTGTAAACCAACCCATTGAGATATGGACTCCTACTCGCTAACATAACACCCCTATGAAATACAGGTAAAATAAATTCTTCTCAAATATATTCGTCTATAACCAATATACCTCCATCCCCATAAGTCAAACAAATAAAACGAAAGTCAGATTATTACTAGCATGATGATTGAACCAAGGAATGGTTTCTAGCTAAAGTATTTTTTGTAACAGCCATTTCTCTTTATTTTCAATCTTCAACTCTCAGCATACTCGGTCGTGCATTTTCACTCTTCCCATTATAAGTATGGCGCTTGGGCCCTCATCATGCTTACGCAGTTGGCTGCAGAAGCACAGGTCCAGCTTTAGGGGGATGTGAATGGTGCGGCCGCACTGGGCGCTGACCTGGAGGAGGGCACTGACCTTGGGGAGGGGGGGCAGTATTTAGCAATAACACCATTTAAAAGCACCTGAAGCAGAGGTTCCATGTGCTTCCAGTTGTGAGACAACAATAAAAATGTCAAGATAACTCTTGTGATTAATGCTTCTGATAGAGAGAGAGATGGAGTTCTGCCTAGTGGCAGTTTTGACTTGCCATAAAGTAGCGCAGAGGGTTAATATGCCAGCTGCAAAGACCAGATCTGTATTTTATGTGGATAGTAAAGCAAGCCTTTACCAGCATTTTAAAACAAAGTAAATGTGAATGTATGAGAGAGAGGCAGTGAAGAGATGAGGGACACTTTTGTAGGCAGATAGTGCAGATATCCAAGGAGGAGGTCGGGGTGGGGGAAGGGCACCAAAAAAGATTGTCGCACAGGGCACCATCAGGGCTAAAACCAACCCTGCGGACGCAGATGATTTTGACATCCAGGTGTTTTTTTTTTATCAAGCTGGGTCTACGACCCTATTTTGCTCATGGGTGTGCTCAAATAGAAAAGGGACAGGTATCCCTCTAAAACGAAATATAGTCATAGGTGCAAGCGTGGTCAAAGCTAGTGCAATGCACATGACTGATCAGCATACAATCCTGCAGCACTGGAACAGGGTAAGAACTGGCCAAATTTACTGTTGCCAGATTTTAAAAGCCTTCTAAAGTCCAAAACTGTTAAACTACCAGCCCAAAATAAGCCCAAAATGTACCTGTCCTAGCCCAAAAGGAAGCCCAAAATTGTAACACTGAAATAGTGCAGTCATAGGCGGAAGCAACCATTTTAAAGCTTAAATCGAATTTATATTTTAAAAAATATATATGTGGAGCTCACAGTGCCTAAATTATTCCTTGCATTAGACACTAAAAATGAAAAAAAACCATAGAAAAATGGTCACTCTCTACTTATGATGAGCAGCAAATGGGAACAAGTAGTAGGGAAGGTGGAAGGAGCTCAGGGGCACCAAGCTGACCACACAGAGGTGGGGGGAGAGAGCAGTAGCCGCACAAAAGACCATGCTTTCCAAGTGGGAGGGCTGGTAGCAGCACAACGGCAATGGTGGGCAAGAGGGAAGGGGCCGGGCTATGCACTAAGGACCATGGAGGGCAGAAAAACCTAAAAATTCACTAAAAAAACACAAAGGTTAAAGTGAAGTTATAGTTAGGAATTGTACGAATATCTAACTTTAAGTTCAAAAACTTTAAAAATTCACTGAAAAATAACAAAGGTTTAAGGGGATATTATAGTTAGCTGACAATGTAAAACATACCAGTTTAAAATAACAAAACCACTGAAATTCACCCTAAACTAACTATTGCTTGTGCCCTCGCCATAGGCTGCTTTCGCCCTTGCATATTAAATTTCTCATGACATGAGTGTGTTAACAAACATAAATATCATTACAAGCGCAAGGAGGACTTTAAAAGACAATACTTTCATTCTGATGAAAGCGCATGGAAATCTTCATCTGATTATTACGCTCCTTTACCTCCAGTACCTCTTATTACTCTCCTTTACCTCCAGTACCTGTCGTTTGCCGGCTCCCAGCTGCTATCAAAATGATTGCAGTTCACGGAGCTCCCTCCACAGCTGTTTTCTCTGCCATCAGTGGCTGAACAACTAGGCAGCATCAACTCCTCTAGCGCTTTGGCTCAGAGGCTTCCAACACTAGCTGAAGGAACACAGACTGGAGGTAGTAGGGCACGGGGTTTGTAGGCGGGCAGCAGGGACTAAGGGATACAAGAAAGGAGAAGAAAGAGGTGTAGTGTTCAAAGTCTCCAATAGGTGAGTGCTTTGGGAATCTGGGCATGATGTACAGGAGATGAACTTGGATTGGGTAAGTGAGCACAGCCTAAAAGCTGCCAAAATAGTGCAGGTAGTGAATGACGCAGTAGGCTGTGATGTGACCTGTTATGGTCTGGCGACAGAAGGGGACAGTGAAAGCTTTCAGTGACCTTGTTGAGAGAAAACGTATGAGCTGCCCTATTCGCATGCTACTGTGATTAGTTTATAGCGCCTTTCCTGAGATCAGTGCTTCTTAAAATTAGTCCGTGCACTACCTAATAACTACAATAACTTTCAATTGGACGTAGCCGTTGGCAAATGAAAGATTTTTAACTGCCTAGTTGAACACACAAAGGCTGCATTTTCTCTTCCTTCCCAGGCCTTCTCATTTGACCATGTCTCTACTATCTCTGCAGAATTCAGAAATTAAATCAGCATGTTGTTTGAACACATTTGACACAGCCTTTACTTTTGCAGCATACAGTCTACAAGACTGGCATTTAGCATGAAAAACAAAAGTAAAGAAACGTATAGGGACATTTTAATTTTTAATTGGTGCTTAAATAACAATTGCTTTGTGAGCTCTGCAGAGAGGCCAAGGCAAGAATTAGATGAGCATATAGTTTAAAATCCCTTTTGACAGAGACAGGCATTTTGAAAAAACACACACAATTTTCAGCCTCAACGTCAACAGTCAATCATGCCCCATCACAAATACCCATCCACTGTCTGAACTCACCCACACACTTAGGGGCATATTTACAACAAAGTGGAGCATCGGTCCTGATGCACCACTTTTCTTGCGTCGGCCCTACCCCACCTAATGACACCATGGTTGCCTCGTATTTATAATACGGTGCACCATGGCGGTCATTAGGACAATAGCGTCAAAATATTTGATGGTATTGTGGCGCTTAGCTGAACTAGCGTCAAACATTTTGACGCTAGTGCAACAAAGTACAGACTTTCCTGCTTCCTCTACTCTGCTCCGTTCAATGACAGCGTCAAACTGGACTCAAGTCCCTCCAAATTAATGCACAAGTGAGTGCACTGCTCATGCAAAGCTGCAATTTTACTTTTATTGTCATAACTTGACGACGCCCCAGCCTTCAAAAATGTGCAAAAAAGGCAAATATCAGCCCAAAATGCAGGCACCTGCCAATTCAGCTTTTTCTTGCACAAATAGGAAAAATGTTGCCCATTTGTGCCGGAATTAGCCCAATCTGGCAACACTGACCAATTCTGGTTGCATCGGCTACTTTTGAACCTGTGGTGCTATGTCTGGTGCAGTGTCACCAATCACATGCAGTGGCGCCTGCACGCTTCTGGTGTGTGCATGAGATCATTACCTGCCTCGCATTTCTTCCTTGCCCCAGTCCAAACAAGCAAGAGTTCTGTCACAGGCAGGGTACAGCTCTTACCCAAATCAAAAACAAAGAAGGTTCCTGCCCCTACCAATATGGCTGTCCAGGAACACTTCCTGTGACATGACCTATAAAAGTGGGGATGATTTTCAACTCTTCCTTTTTCTTTTCTGTTGTGTATGGCATACCTTTTCATCGTGCAAATAAGGTTTTTGTATTACTTTTAAAGAAAGATAAAAGCAAGGTGGCTTGTCCTGCTCTAGAGGCCTGCTGAGATATTATTGTTATATGAGAACCTGCCCCAGCCGCCTTGTCATTTGTGAACGTTGCCTGATAGATTTGGGAAGTCTGTCCCAGCTGCTCTTCATTTAGGCCCATTTTTATATTTTCACTATGTTTTGTGATGTGCGTGGCACCACTTCCACAGAGCAATTAGGGGCGCCGAGAGGGGTCACTATTTTTTGCATGCTTTCTGTGTGATGTTGTGCAGGATATGCCTGATTCAGCAAAGGCATAGGTTTGCAATACTTTTTTTTTAGGGTCGAGCCTGAGTTGCATGCGCTTGTGCATGTGTTTCGCTAAGCGAGGCGCTTTAGTAATTAAAAAGGGCTCTGAGCCCTGTCCACGTCACGTCAGTGTCTTTCATTGGTTCGTGGGCTTGCCTGTCAGAATGTGCTTGATTTCATTAGTGGAAAGCATGCACATGCCATGCCTTTTCCGGTGGATAGCCCTCCTCGAGCGCATCGACCAAGTACAGAAAACGTGCGAGGCTCGCTGTTTTCTGTCCGGCTCGTGGACTACTTTTTCTCTATTTTCCCAGCACATAATATCGGCCCTGTTACACAGTTAATTGCACTTTTTCGGGTTACGTACATAAATGCACTTTTGCCAATAGGTTTCATTAACAGTGAAAAGTCGGGTTAGGAGTTTACAACGCTATCAGCTTTAACACGAGCAAACGCGAGACCCGTTGCATTACACATGCTTGTTCTTCTTTTGAGCTCGAGTTACTATCGAAACTGGGAAGTTCTTTTGTGTACGAAGTCTTGCTGGCGGCGTTTTTGCTGGGCTGATTTCAGAGAATAATGGAGATAAGAAAGTGGTCCAGCAAGAGGAGGCATTTGGAGACTGAGGTCCATATTTATACTTTTTACGTGCCGCATTTGCGCTGCTTTTTGACACAAAAACGGTGCAAACTTAGAAAATACAATTGTATTTTGTAAGTTTGCGCTGCTTTTGCGTCATAAAATGACGCAAAAGCGGCGCTAAAAAAGTATAAATATGGGCCTGACTGTTTGGAGTGAGATACTTCCCATAATTCTAGGAATGGTGGCCAATCTAAACAGCATACTTTAGAACTCCTACAGTCTATGATTAAGAAGACTGTTGAGGCTGCCTTCTTGGCCAGAAAGGACCCTCCCCCCCCAAAAAAAAAAACCTTAGAGTGGATCCACTCAAGTTCTGGACTCTGCCATCGATCTCTCTGAGAAAGAGATAGATCACAATGGGAGACATGTTCAGGTGAACATATTTGCTGAAGTGGATGTGTCCCTTCTGGAGCCTATTACATAGGACGAGGGTGAGGACTTCTTGCAATACAAAAGCAAACAGTCTGTCTCCCAGTGCTTAAAGCCATCAGAAGGGGGCTTTCAGGTGAATTGTCAGACACCGAGAAATCTGTTTTCTCAAGGTATATGTCTAAAAAATATTTTTAGAGGGACTAAGGACGTATTTCCTCCATCTGTTTAATTAGATTCAGTAATTGTAGGCCTTTCTTTGCAAGGGACAATAATTTCAGAGGAGGATAGCCTTACTGATGCATGAATAAGAAAGTTGAAGGAGCTTTTAAAAGATCCTCTGCAGCATCTAAATTTGCTTTGGATACAGGATTTTTTGTGTTCTATGCAGTGGAGTCCCTTTTATCAGATTCTTAGTCATTAGCTCCGAGTATGCAGTTGGGTAAAGACAATACTGATCGTCTTACCATGATGGAACAGCAAGTAAGGTTCCTTTCGATTTGCTGTTTTGATGGTTTGTGTGCAGCAGAGTCAACAGTAGCTTCAGAAATTGTGACAAGGCATCTTATATGGATGTGGAAGACTGGAAAGTCCCAGAAAGCCTTATTGAGTGATCTGCCTTCCACTGACACGAAACTGCTTGGCCTTCAATTGGAGCATCTGGTAAAAAAGTCAGGAGAAAATCGTCAATTGCTGAACCCAGTTTCACAACCTCAAATGGTAGGATGCTTTGGTTTCCGATGTGCCTTAGGACCTCAAATCTCCACTTCTAGGGGTGTCAGTCAGTGCTTTCAGGGTAGGGGTCATTGCTGGGGCACTTCCCTTCCTGCAAATCCTGGGAGCAAATCATTATCTCTTTCTGAGTTCCTCCAGACAGTTAAAAAACCAGACTATGCTCACACGGCAGGAGTCAGACTTTGGAATTTCTTCAACATCTAGCAGAATTTGATTTCAGACTCGGGTTCTACAAGTAGCATAACAAGGTAATCAAATCTACTTCATAAGTCTACCACCAGATTTTTTTGTAAAAAACCCATCTCCTCATATCCATCTCTTTTTGTGAAAAAAAGGGAATACAAGACTTGCTGAACAAGGGAGGAGTTGTTCAAGTCCCAGAGGAGAAAAAGTGGGGATGCTGCTCTTTACTCTTGCTAGTACATAAAGCTTCAGGGGACATTCGTCCTGTCCTGGATCTAAAGAAAGTGAACCTATTCATTACTTATCTCAAGTTCAAGATGGTCACCCTTCAGAACATCATTCCACTGGTGATTCCTGGAATGAATCTTGGGTCTTTGGATCATTTAGACATTTATCTGCAAATTTCAATACATCAAGATTCTCAAAAGTACTTAAGGTTTTGCTCTGTGCCAGTATCTACAAATTAGAGTGTTTTCAATTTGGCTATCTCTCGTTCCGAGGGATTTTACAAATGTTCTAGCTCCTCTGGTGGGTAATCTTCATTCTCTTAGGGAAGTAGTTTTCCATTATCTGGACGACGGGTTAAGCTGTGCCTCTTCTTTTTCTAATGGTGAGGAAGCAGTTCAACTGGTCTGCAAGACTCTTAAAAAGCACAGATTCCTTTTGAACAGAGTAAAGTCCAACCTGCTGCTGGTTCAAAATCTTCTTTTCATAGGATCCTTATTTAAAAAAACCTGGGTTATGTTTTCCTACCACAGGCTAGATATGAAAAATTAATTGCACTCATGAAATATCCACTCCTGTATCATGAGGACCCAGCTTGAGAGGCAGAAGTTAGAAAACATAAACTGTTCTGCTGATGCAGCCCAGTCCATCCAAACGTTCAGGAGACAGAGTGCATTACATGTGGGACACTAGAGAAACTTTAGTTTTGGGGGTTCTTGGGGTAAAGGACATTCTCCTCAATTCTTTGAAGTGGGGCCTTCTTATGGGTCTTGCTCTTTTTACTCTTTAGAGTCAGTGGGTTGATATTAATGATATTGTAGAGGGGCAGTGTTTCAGCCTTTGATCCTCTGGCTTCTAATCTTGGACGTTTCTTCTTGTGAAGCCCTGTACTTAGCTAACCCCTTCCTTCGTGGGATCTGCCGCTGGTTCTGAGTAGTATACAAGGGAAACCATTTGCACCTTTGTAGTTGGTCTCTTTACAATTCATTGTCTTGAATGTTTTCTTTCCAGTAACAATTTGCTCTGGGCACAGATTGGACAAGATTGGCGCTCTGCTATCCTTTGAAACCAAACCTTTATCAGTATCAGATTCTTTGAAGACAAGGTAGTGTTAAGACTAGACCCCTCCTTTTTGCCTAGGTCATCTATTTGCTGGTGTTTTCCCTTCTCCTTTCTCGCTGCAAAAAAACTTATGGCCTACTTTAGACCTCCATAAGATGCTCTCTATTTATATGGTCAAGGACAGTCTCTTTCCAGAAAGTTTATTTTTCATTTGTCACTTCTAACTTAGCCAGAGGGGTTTACGTCCTTCTATTTCTACCTTAAGTAGATGGATTGATGATACTATATCTGTGGCTTAGCTGAAAACCAATGTTTCTTTCCTTTTGCTGTACTTGGTTATACTACAAGAGATATGTCTCATGAGTGGCTTTTAAGGGTTCCTCCCTTAAGGATACATATACGACCTAGGCCTTTCCCCATATCTTTATATTGCCACATGGTTTGTGAACGTGAGAGGCTGCTTCCTTTTAAGGGACAGCAGTATTACATGCTGTTCAGTAATACTTTTATTTGTTTTTGTTCTGTGGGTATTAAAATCTCACTGGGTATAGCATGATTCAGTCAGTGTATTGGTATTTTCACAATATTTACGCACTGACATTTTCTTTGCTTAGGCATACAATCATGATTGTTAGGACTGAGACGAAGCAGATGGGTGACAAAGGGAATGCCTGGTTTACTTATTGGTGATTTTCATTACTCCGACTCAGTCTTCCTTGCCACAGTTCTAATATTGTCCCCCTCGCTCCCTGGAGGAAAGAAAAGTAAGCTGTTTTTTTTTCTCCCTCTGGGTTTTGTGAATCTTAGATTTATAGTTTTAAAAATCGAGGGGTCCTGGGGTTCAGCCCCACATTTTTGGGTCACGTCATTGGAAGTGTTACTGGACAGCCATATTGATCGGGCTGGAACCTTCTTTGTTTTTCACATGGGTGAAGCTGTACCTTGTCTACGAGAGAGCTTGTGCTTTTTAGGCCTGTAACGAGGAAGACTATGGCTTGGAGTAATGTACATTACTGTTGAATTATCCAGGAAGTAGCGTGCAGGACTTTTGGCAAACATTTTCCTCTGCAAAATAACATGTTGCTTTACATGTTGATGAGCGATAAAGTGTGACTTCACATGTTTTTGCCTTCCTCAAATTGTATATCTACATACAACACTTAGGTCCAGATTTATACTTGCTTTGCGCCGAATTTGCATCATCTTTTTTCAAGCTAATTCGGCGCAAACTAACTCCAAATTTATACTTTGGCACTAGACCTGTCTAGCGCCAACGTTTTGGCGTTAAAGTCATTTTTTGCTAGCGGGAAACTACCTTGCATCAATGAGATGCAAGGTAGGAGTTCCCAGGCAAAAAATTATGATATAACCTTAGAGCCATATTTATCCCTTCATGCTAAAATCAAGCACGGGAGAAGGGGGGCTTAAATAATGGTGCTAAGCTTGCCTAGTGCCATTATTTAATGCCTGGGTCAGGGCAGGCGTTAGGGGACCTGTGAGCCTATTTCCATGGTCAGAGACCATTGAATGGGCCCACAGGTGCCCTTTCCTAGCCCCAGGGACACTCCCACCCACACCAGAGGGACGCCAGAGGATGGTGGGACCCCATCCCAGGTAAGTCAGGTAAGTACAGGGAGGTTTGTCTTTATTTTTTTCAAAAGTGCCATAGGGGGGCCTAACTTGGGCCCCCCTACATGGCACCGGCCCCAAGGCACTGGGCATGGCCATTGGGGTGGTGGGCATGACTCCTGTCTTTACTAAGATAGGAGTCTTACATCAAAAAATGACACTAGTCTGGTTAGAGGAATTTTCATGCCTCTGCCCCTACTAGCGTCATCCTTTGACGCACAACCTCCTGTTCCCCCTACGCCTCCCCCACCCGGCTAGCGTCCTTTTTGATGACGCTGGCCGGGCCTTACCACCAACTACCATCATTCCATAAATATGACGCCCGGCGGGCGTCTTGGAATGGCGGTAGCCGGCTGTATACTTTTTCAAGCAAAACTGTGTTAGCGCAGTTTTGCATGAAAAAGTATAAATATGCCCCTTAGGTCTACATGTGTCTGTGTAGGTGTGTGTTTAAATTAATTAATCATAAGCATTTGAATAGTACAAACCACAACACTTTTTTTAGCACTTAATACGCGTTTATTACTTCTCAACACACTCACTGATGCATAGCACACTAAGCTTGTTTAACGTGGCCATGTGGCTATCTTACCAGTGTTATATCCTGAGACTTTATAGATACACATAGATCTCTACAGCGGGTGTTTTAGGCACATCTGATATCTTACAGTGCATTGTATTTGTGACCAATTTAGTTATATCAGAACAGTTCCACTAGTACTTATTAAAACAAAAGTGCCAGGGGCCCCAAATTTTTCTTGGGAACGCTCTGCCAATTGCCAGAGTTTCTAAAAACCAAGGCTGCCTAATTTTGACTCTATTTAATGTCTCTTTCTTCCACCACCCTACATCCCTATGTCCTCCCTTTGTCGCTGTTATGCTTTCTTGTCCTTCTCCTCTTGTGCTTTGTCTCTCGTTCTGTCTGCTCTGAAACAAAATCTGATGAGAAAAGGCTCACTGACAAAATGTATGTGCCAGTGATCACCGCGTGCACAAATTAAGTACTGACTGCTTCACTTTTTCCTTGTCAATTTGTTTTCGCAGAGTTTGTAAAAAAATAATAGCCACCCAAAGGTGGTCTTTCAGTGACTCTGCTCCAACTCATGACACTGCTCTTGAATCTAACTCCTCCCCCCCCCACACACACACACGTGGCCTTTCAAGGCTACCATGACTCAAGCAGTCATTTGTTTCTAGGGACATGGAATGGGGGTGATCATGGCACCTATTCTATTGTCAGGCCACTTCTATAATCCTTGAGGGAGGTCTTTGTACCCAACTCTGGGGGGTGCAGCTAGAGATTGTGGTAATCCTCCTGGTAGCTGTACGGAACAGCCCCCCCCCCCCTCCCCTCCCCCCCCCCCAAAGAGCCAGGGAGCAGGGTGACCATGAACAGATACCGATATAGTGCCCCTGCTTCTCGGTCAGCTTCTGTGCTGTAGCACCCCCGGCCTTCACTTCAAACGGACCTGGGAACGTCTACACATGGGTCTTTGAGTAACGTCCCCCTCCCACCCCCTACACCCCACACCTCCCGGTAAAATGAATCTGCACCCCAGTCCCTTTCTAGGACAAATGGTTCAGATGACTCTTTGCTTGAGTGGCTCAGCCTTCGTGATCTGGTACTGGCTTCTAATCCCGGCTCTTTCATTGGATGAAAACCTTATTGTCTTTTGCAGTGGTTTACATCATTGTATCGCACTTCCCTACCTTTCAAAACTGGAAGCACATGGAAAGAGACTGAAACCTAGTATTCAGTCCAACATGTTGTAAGCTCTTCTGTTCTGCCATCTTGAAAGGGTGACTCAGTTTGCAGTTTTTTGCTGCATAATTCTCAGTAGTCGTGTACCGGTAGTGAGTACCGGACAGTACCGGCCCATTTGAAGCACTGCTTATAGATATGTTTATTGCTTGTGATATCATACTGTTCGAAATGTTTTATCCTGCATTTTTTTCTTTCATTTTCTAGTTATTCCGTTTTCCTCTGATACATTGCGCTAACAAATTAAATGGCTCTGTTGATTTCCCAGTGTTTCTGTGAAATAAAACCTATCGTTCCTATTTCGACCCTTCTGTCAACAGCCACATCTGTCCATACATACTTAGTGCATGCGAAAGTAAATGTTTGGCTGTCCACATAAATCGAAACGGTCCTGGTTTCCCCCTTAACATCTCCTGGATTCTGGAACCTGGATATAAAAACACATCTGTAAGAAACAAGTAAAATGTTACAGGGATAAAACGTATGTGGCCAAAAACACCATAGTATATGTCAGCCTTCAGGACTCAGATGCTCTTGAAAAAAACACTGGGTCCGAAACACGTGACTTGAATTTCCAGAGTCTCGTCTAACAGTGAACTTACATTCTCCGTATAGTATATTTATAAGCATCATGATCTCGCAAGTTCATCTTTATACCAGGTCGCAGACTAAGGACACTGATCTAGTGTTTCAGGAGTGCATCAGAAGGTCAAACAACAAACTGAAACCGTAACATGGTCCATGTTAAAGAGAAAAAATAGAATAAAGTACTTTCTTCCTCCAGATATGTTTCAGTGTAAGCTTGTATCGGGTCGTTCTTTAGGAAAAAATACGTATTCAGGTACTTGTTCATCCTAAATTTAACAGTACTGAAAGGCAGCCCATTCCATATAGTTTCTGTCCGCACTGGAGCGTATGCATGTCCCTTCTTTGAACCAAACACGTTTATTCTCAGCACTGTAAATGAGAAGGGGGTTTAATATTATTCTACTGAGCATGTCCCCTGATGTGACCTGTGCTTCCTTACACATGCAGCTCAAAATGTGCTGCTTCCTGCAGTGATGTCACGAGAACGCCATTCCTGTAAATCAGGTTACAGGTAGCACAAAGCCGTCGATGCGATGTGCACCTGCTCCTCGGTGATAACGTTCTTGTGGTACACAAGAACGTTATCACCGAGGAGCAGGTGCACCAGGCGAAGGACTAGTATTTGTAAGCAGAAGAAGGCAGAGACGTGACCTAGCAGTGGCGGCGCGCGGGAACAGATGGGGCCTCTCCATTTCACGGAGCGCCTTTTAGCACCAGATAGAGGCCGAGCTGCTCCCTATGGAGCTTGCAGAGACAGGCCGCAGCCAGCCTATGTCAGGGCATGTCCCAGGAGGGGATTCCCCAGCAGGACCCAGGTGCCAGCACAAGCCCCGTCGCTGCTCCCGACAGCATCGCGTGGGAACCTCAAATTAACGTGGGAACCTTAGACTGAGGAACCTGCGCCTTTCAAGGTGTGCAGCTAACGTTTTATCATTCCACCTCGCACGCCATGTTGTAAAATGAAGGTCGTTCCTTCTCAACGAGGTAGGCCAGGCATGGCTGCACTGCTCCTTTCAGGAGCTTTGTAAACTGGAATTATACTGACTCACGCAAGCTCGCGCACACTAGTCCCTATTAGCATTGTCACGCATACTTTTGAATCATAGTGAGTTCTATGCTCACACACTACTTATAGTCAGACTCTGTCACTCACAATACACACCCATCCCTAATCTCACACAAGTATTCTATTTTTTGGCCAACATATAGATTTTCAAGGCAACGTATATGTTAATTCAGCACGTTTTCATCGAATTATTAAACAGTGCCAACCAGTTCAAGTAGAAAACGCTCAAACCATCAACGCAAACACGTTCAACCTGAATGAATGCCGAGATAAAAGTACGTAAAATCATAAACGTAACATTTTTCAAAAAGCTGTCTCTAGCGTAAAACACGGTTATAAGAAGTCAGGTTATAAGAAGTCAGGGCACTGGCGGAGTCCCAAAGAGATGGTACCGTGCCTCCTGCGAGAACTTCACCGTGCATCACTGTAGGCGAGTATAATGCTCATATCACATTTACCGCTTGGCCAAAACAAAGGCAGCCTATTTCACAGAGGTAACAGGTTTCTTTAATACACTACCATTAAAAGGCAAAACACGCCAGGATTCGTGCCTGTCTCTTCGATCGTAACAAAACATTATCAGACTTCATTTCCGTGGCTTGTTTATTTTTGGGCTCTGAACAGTTAAGGATTTCATTTCCGGACAGGGTGCTGCTGCTGAAATGTCGGTGTGTCTGGGGAGGATTCGGTTACAAAGCCAGGCTCATGCACCACAATAACTTGCTGCAGTCCAACACCAGTTTGAAGGGTGAATCAGGCATAGTGACAAACCCAATAGCTTTGTCTATAATAATGAATTTGGCATTGCGTATAGCACGTCATTAGTGTATAGCCAGATACATGGACCGGAAGGCGGCATCTCACAGAGTTTAGTAAAATGGGCAGCTTGTAAGAAGTACCTGCCCAGACTGGCATACAAGTCTGTTCTCGCTTTGCGGAGCAGTCACTCCTCATAGCCAGTCCTAAAAAGTCTCTGTCCAGACTTGGTTAAGTTTTAGATGTAAGGCCTACAGCTGAAAACCATGTGGACCTTTCACTGCTGAATCAAATAAAAATGTGCATTGTCAGTCCTTATCTCTTGTATAACTCTTTCGAAAATGCACAAGTGTCAGTGTGTTGTCTCTGTTTCTTGCACTAGGCACCACTATGAAAAGAGAAAAGTGCCTTGGTGATAATCTGTAAACTTTAAAGTCGACGTGGCCGACCGCAGTTTGATGAAATTCTATGTTGTAGATTAACCACAAAATAGATAACGGCCACAGCTGCTGAGATTGGAACTGGGAAACTGGTTTCCAGTCATGGCATTGGCCCAACTTCTTGTGATTCTGGGCAAATCACTTAGGGCCATATGTACGAACACATTTTCCCATTGACACAGAATGGGAAAAACCCTTTGCTACATCTGGCCCTTAATCTCCCCTTTCCCCTCAAAAAATGAATGTGTCTTTGTGTAATGTAACTTGTGCGCATGTAAAGCTTTATATAACTGCCCAAAAAACATAAATGAAGGCTGTTAGTCGCCAGGCCCCCCCCGAAGAGCTCCAAATGGAGTAAATAACATACCGGGATTTGCACTGAACCAAAATATGAGGAAATGTATTACCAAATAACAAATTGCAAGCAGTGTAATGCTGCAATTAAAGACATGTATTACCACAGAAACAGCTACATTGATAAAGATGCGTTTGGGCTTGAGTACATTGGCTATTTTGCCGAGGACAGGACGCAATTGTTTTGTAGCAGATTAACTGCGAAATGTATATCTACAAGGTTCATAGTGCAAGGACAGAGCAGAAAGAGAGGAAGAGCAAAGAAATACACTAAAAATCTATTATCTTTTTTTTAATAGAATGCATACAGTTTATGGGGTCTATTCACAAATGTAAATTTACAAGTGTTCATTTACTCACTATAAGTCTACTTCTACAAGTACAAGTACATTTTCACTTTTGTACGATTCACCATTTACAAGTGTACGTTTACACCTGTGCATAGACTTGCATGTTTCCACTCCGCACTGCAGTGGTTGGAGACAGTGCTTATTTTGTGCCGGTAGTTTCTAGTGCTTAGCACCAGCACTTATTTAACAGGGCCGAGGCAATTGAATTTTTCTCCCCTGTGCGATGGGCCCAGTAGTTATTAAAAATAAATTTACCCACCTGTCCTGTTCTCATACTTCGGTTCACATGCATGTTCTGCAACCCACAAGCACTGTCTGCATTTCATGGTACGGTCAGAACACTTTCAGTTTGCTGTGTCCCCCTTTGTCTGGCGGTGGATCAAAGCAGCCTGAGGTGGATTTAAGACCATGCAGCGTGGTACTTGGTGCGTCAGTGCCACCGGTTTCTGAACAGCGCTTTGAGCACCAGCACTTATTATTCTACAAATTAACATGGGTTGGAGATATCAAGATTGGATTTACAAATTTAAATTTACTACTAGTAATTTTTCACAAGTAGACGGAGAGCTTCACCATAGTGGAGATTTCTGTACGGGAAAGCATAGATACAATTAAAAAAAAGGTTTATTAATTTTAACAAATTATTTTAAAAATATTTCAGTGTAAAATATAACTGTAAAATAATTGAAAATACTTATTTGTAATCTAGAACTAATACATTCAAATGATACTGCCTATTAACTGATTACAGTAAACTTGTATTACAACATTAATTTAAATATATTTATTTTATTTGTGAATAAAAAAAATAAAAAATACCCACCCACACTAACATTTTATTCTTTGTTTAATATGCATTTATATATATATATATATATATATATATATATATATATATATATATATACGGGTATGGGTATAGTCATAGATATAGATATCAAAATCATTTTTAGGGTACGGAGGCTTCCTCCAGCATATGTCACTAGTGCACAGTGATGGGTGCCGAGCCCATCCACAACATGTGATTTCCTTCAAACAGAAGAGAACCCCGGTAAACCAGAAATCAATATGTTCTTTGCTCAAATACATTTCGGCACAAACATTTCACGAACCAATTGTGTGTCCCTTTTCCCCATAAAAATATTTGTGCACGTTTCATAAACATGAATAGGCTGTGGCATACATATGTAATCATGCGTACTCAAATCATGTTCCTAATAAATTATTTAATCGCCATCACAAATAATTCTTGATAGTACGCGAGCATGCATGTTTTATAGTAACAAGTCTGGGTAGCAGAATTAATTTAAAATAACACAAACTATGATCTCGTTTTCACAGTCGGGTCAGCATATTCAAGGACTCAATCACGTGTAATAAACGAACTGTCGCCAACGAGTTTTATGCCAATTCAGTCTACCCAATAGTAAATCAAACTTGGATACCTGCATGATGAGTCATAATAGAGGAAACATTGACATGTGGGGCATCAATTGGATACAGTCATATATATGTACATGATTACAGATAGTTGGACATTTGGTCCTTTTATTACTAACTCCTTACTCTGTGCTGTTGTGGGTGTAAGCAAAAGGTGACTGAAAATGTATCTGGCCAATTGATGAAGACTGCTGACCCAAATACCATATATATATATATATATATATATATATATATATATATATAAATTAATATTTTCTATGATTTTTTTTTTAAACAGTACTGTGGTGAAAATGGTGCTCAGCCAGTAGTCCAAGCACAAGCAAGTGGCCTAACTTTCTTTTTGTCGCAAAATCACACAGCACCATCAATATCTAACTGAGGAAGTCTGTCTTCTGGGTACTTAGCCTATGTTTACTTTCTGTTTCCCAAGCCTGCTCACTATGTAGGATGTGGTTCAATATTTTTCATTGGTTTGCTATTCATGCCGCTTGGCCTTTTAAGAGTAGTTCTTATAAACTGGGATTCTAAATCGTCAAATTGGTCAAATGGTGAACGAGCAACAACAATCCAACAGTTATTGACATAATATGAGCCATTTATCAAAGAAAAGGCAAAACATAAGTGACACACACCTAACAAAGTTATGGAATTTCACCTTTACATTTAAAATGATTACCAGCAGCTTATCTTTACCTATCTGCTACAAGAAACCAGAATACAAACATATTCAGATAGAATGTAAGGGTACAATATGTTTTCTACGTTTGCTCAGAGCCAGTGTGAGGGCATTAGTGCCGCTGGAGCTGTATTGTTGCTCGTTGACAATATACATACACGTTGAACGTGGGGGAGAGCTCCCTTGATTTTGTGGAACTCGATTTTCATAGCATTTGAACCAGTAGATTAGGCCCTGTGTCCCCCTCTTTAGCCTTTGCCCTGAAAATTTGATAGTGCAGGGCAGGGGTTTCAGGCTGGAACAACTACTTCCACTGACAGCTAAACCGATAAACCCTTACTAGTTAATTTTAGAACTAGTTTTTTCAGTAAGTGGGAGAAGCATCGCTCCCTGCCATCAGAGGTAAAACCTGAAAACTAAAGTGATAGTAAATCAGGTTTGTTATCATTTTATTTTTCGTTCCTGGCCGAGTCTCGGGGGCCGGGTCATCATCCTGATAACAGCCATGGAGGGGGAGTGGCGTGCACTCCCGTAAGTGCATATGTGGGTTTGGCCGGCCATCTTAGGATGGCCAAACCAACACAAGCTGTATTGGTGTGTTGGAGACAGCAGGCACAGACTCCCAGTCTGCCTGGGAGCGCAATGCCAGGGTGCGCAGGCCAATCCTGCTGCTGCTCTGATGTTGCCAGTAACACGAGAGCAGCATTAGGATTGGCTGTAGGGCAGGCTGGGAGCCTGTGCGTGCCGTGGAGCCAGAGGACCAGGAGAGCTGCGATCCCTTGGGAGTCAGGTAAGTTCTTTTGTTTATCATTTATTTTCTTATTATTTACCCCCACACTGAACACGCCCACCACCCTTCCCTGACATCGGCCGCTACTGAGAACTAGAGACCTTAAAATCATTTTTTACTTGTAAACGCCACACATGCAATTCATTTCGGAACTGTATGCCCATAGATCTTGATGCCTAAGCAGGAATGAGGGCCTTAGAAGTAGGGCTTGTTTGCTGAATTTATTAAAGCTAACCTGGACCATAGAGTGGAGGCAGTAGTAATTCTTTTGGATCTCTCTACTGCTTTTGACACCATGTCTCATTCAGCTCTGTTGGAGCGTTTGGAAGAGGTCAGTGTATGTGGTCTTGCCAAACAATGGTTGGACTCTTTTTATCTAACTGATCACAAGCTGTTTAATTTCCTCCATATACATCTAATTGCAAGAGTTTGAGACACTGTGTCCTGGAGGGATCAACCCTTAATCTCACCCTTGTAAATACTTTATGGCTCCTCTAGCAAAAATGTTCGAACCTTGAGGTTTCAATATTTCTTTGTCATATGCGAATGATACTCTGTTGATGCTCTCTATCCACCAGGTGGCTGAAGCTTTGGTAGGGAGATTTCAAAGCTGTTTGAGTGCAGAGGCAAGCTGGATGGAGAGGAGTTGCTTAAAGCTTAATTCAAACAGGTCAGAGGTACTATTTTTTGGCAGCAGCCAGCCACTTGACCTACAGACATGGTAGCCAAAAGCCCCAGAGGACCCCTTTGCCTTAGTCCCCATAATTATGAACCTAAGGATAAAATTTGACCAAGAGCTTTACTTTAAACTCCAGATCTAAATCACCATGGCTTCTTGTTTTACTCTACTAAAATCCTTAAAGAAGACCCTAAGATTCCTTCCAGCCCAAACCTGCAAGACAATAGTGCACACACTAGTGACCACCAGATTAGATTAGGCAAATTATTATTATCTAGGGTTCCTATCTGGCCTAATCCCAAAGTTACAGATTTCTCAGAATCTGCCTGCAAGCCTGATTCTTGATCTGTTTAGGCAGCAGTCCATCTCTCCATATTTGAAGCAACTTCATTGGCTGTCGGTGGACAAAAGGATTACATTTAAGTCCCTGCTCATCACATATGAAGCTGTTCATTATAAGGGTCCAGCATACCTTAGTGTGAGGTTTAGGGAATATGCTTCTACCAAATCTCTTCAATCGGCCATTCAGGGCTTTTTACTTAGCACCAGGATTCGGAGAGATAGAATGGGCAGTCATTGCTTCTCTTTCTTGGCAGTGAGGCTTTGGAGTGAGCTTTCTGTGGTCCTGAGAAAGTCCACCTCTGAAGACATTTCTAAAAAAGAGTCTGAAAACTTTTTTCTTTAGGTAGAAGCTGTCTGGAGCCAAGTCACCTATTGGTATCACAAGGACGCTTTTTAAGAAGCAGCTGTTGCACTCTATAAATGAGAATCTTTAATTTACTTTCTTATTATTATAGAGCCCAGAGTACTTCAATGGGCTGATGATTCAGAGTGTGGTTGTGTGCACTGCATGGCATGGCATAGCATGTACAGTGCCTCCTATCTCGTGCTTTAAAAGTCCCTAGGTACATCATGTAATGTAGCTGTCAAGAAAGTAAATAACGGTATGACTCCTCCCTTAAGAACCACTAACAAAGAAACATGTGTGGCAACTCCCCTTTATTCAGGGGTCATAATCTGTGGCCAGGCTGAAATCTTTTTAGCGAAGATGCCAATGGGATATGTGTCAAATAAATTAAGCCCATTAAGAACTTTCAGACAACGTTTCAGGTCTCACACCAACCACACCGTGGTATAAAGGAGCAATGACATTTCTGTAGCACCATCTGAGAAAGTAGATTGTGGAAGCAGGGCATCACCTGATTGCCTGGAGCTATTCCCTTTGTTGGGTTACCTTGCCTCTGCGAATTCTTGTTCCTGAAGCACCCCCAGCTCATGGATGGCCCCAACTGGGGAAAAAACATTCAACTTCATGGAGGTGACAGTGGAGGCCTGCGAATCACAACTGATGGAGTGGTCCTCCTGTGCTCTTCCTAAGGGAATAATATGGGGAATGATCTAATGTAGTGTCAACCCTGGGGATAGCTAAGCTCTGGGGCTATCCATTGTTCATGGTAACACCCACCCTTGGCAACAAGTTTGGGTATGGGGACTGATATGTTGTCTGAGTTACCCTTGAGATCGATTGTCCTAATAGGTACAAGTGTGCTGGTTCACTTACAGCTCTTCTGGTTCACTTACACCTCTAAACCCGGAGATTGGAAAAGTATTAGGTCTATGGACATTCTATTCTCAGAAATTGGTAAAAGGGGTATCAGGCCACTCCAAAAAATCAGCTCAAGGCACTTTAGAATTCACTGAAGGCCGCTCCCTTAATCCTCCCAAAAGTCTGTGTCACCTTGGGTGCTGCCTCACTAGGGATGTATCTTGCTACTTATAAGCACCAGTATACTTCGAGGCGTTTTCTCACCCTGCAACTAATTTCACAGTTTCAAAACATGTCCGAGACAGGATTTCAGGCATTCACATCCACTCACGTGGCCAATCAGTTACACCTGTCACATTGGCAGCCAGGCACCGCCCTTGCTGTCTTTGAGTCCGCCCTCCTTTTACCGGGTGATACCTTTGTGTTATCACACTTGGCCTCGTACACCATTGTCTCTAAAGGGATTCATGGGAGCGTTCATCCAGCTTTAATTTACTCATCTAATAAAAATAAATGTGCCAGTAATCTAGTCACAGCAGGCATTTGCTCTCCACACTATATGGTAGAAGAACATGCATAGCTTGTATTTTTTAGAGGCATTGTTTCCCAAAATAAAGAACAATTTAAATAATAAGCTTTGATAGAGCATGCACGAGGAACTAAATGGTCTTTTGGTGCTTAAATGCAGAGGGTATTATTTATAGTTCGGTAGAAACATACTCTGCCAAAATTGTGACTAAATACCCTGACTGCCAAAGTGGCTATCCCCCTGCTCTAGCTAGTCGAGGACCTGCTACATTTCCGACAGTGGCACTTAAAATGACAACTTTGGCAGAAGCATTTGACCAATGACTCAACTACATTGTGCCTTTGATCATCAGATGTCAGATGTTTTGACTTCATTTTTTCCTGTTTGGAACCAGAGAAAGCCTGGTGGTCTTAAACAGGATCCCATGGGGGTTAGGGTAGTGGGGAAGCAACACAGATGGCATGGGTGGGGTCACATTGCTGACAATTCCTAACTGGCGTTTAAAATGAGCATATTTTGAAAACTTTAAATAAGCAATAAAACCACTGCTGACTGTGCACAACATGTCGATGACCTGCCTGTCGACAACTGACCTGTCAACGGTACCTTCAACACCGGTGTCGACTCTGCTGTCAACTACTTCACTGTGCATACCTCCATGATGGCTGGAGCATATGTCTACAAGTTAAATTGCTCTTCAACTTCCAGCTAAGCTTCTGGACACTGAAGAAGAATCTGTTCCAAGTGATCACTTTGGGGTGGCCTGCAGTCCAGGACAAGTGAACTTTAAATGTCAGGACAGAAGAAAAACTGGTGTATTCCCCAGAACCAAGGCAAACGGGATGTGCATTACCTCTTACCATTCTTGCCTTCTTTTTGAAACTATTTATTAGTGGTGGTCTGCACTCCAGGACTAGACTAGACAATATTTACACATCTGAATTAATTTAACCTTCTAGTCAGGATGTCACATCTCAATGATGACAGAGACAGGGTATTTCAGGAAATGTTTGGTAAGGAGACAACTTGTAACCCTCTTGATACAAAAAATTCTACACATCCAGAAGGTCTGAAATACAAATATATACTCTTAGAAAAATTAAGGAAACAGGAACTGTGCTGGTGGGATGCGACAATTCTAAAAAAATATATTTCTGACAAAAAGGTTCCCAGGTGATTGAGAGTAATTATCTTCCCCTCATTTGACGATTTATCTCCAAAACATATACTGGAGTGGGAACAACTACTCTTTGAAGCTTCGAAGGGTATGATGTGTATCTTATTCGAACATGCTGAAGCAAAGAGAGAGAAATTGTTGAACTAGATAAAGGAGTTGGATTTAGAAATGTTGGCATTACGTTTACCAAAAGCGAAGGACAAGAATGATAAAATGCTCAAAGACGTCTTGGAGAAACACAAGGACTATATTAAGAACAAAAAAAGTCCGAGATTCGTAGAGATGATAATGATTACAAAAACGGCAGAACCTACACCTTTGCAAGAAAATTTGATAGTATCTCGAATAAAATGATAGATATGAAAATAATTGGTAATGATAGTACATCAGAAACTGGATCTGAAGTATCTGATGCATCGAGAGGAACAGATAATGAGTGAGGCACTTGCAGCGACAGTGCCCATACAGGCTCAAGAACAGAGGAAAGTAGTTCCTCTCGTTTTTTATACGAGGCGAACATATTCAGATTAGGGAACAAAAGAACCTTTACCGAATAGCCCAACCAGATATTTCAAAAAGTACCCGCAGCGGCAAAAGGAAGAAATGAAATAAAGGAAAACTCAGGACTACAAACCAGAGCCAAATCCAAGAATCAACACACTTAAATGTATTATCTACCCAGGAAGGGAGTGCAGACAAAGACACCTCACTTATTGGAAACACATCTGTTGTTAACATATCTAGTCATCTATTGACACAAGATCAAATAAATGTTTTGAGTAAAGGTCTAGGTTTTTGTCCTTCAACTCACTGTGATACAACTCAAATATACATTGACCTTTTCAAGTTCATAAGACAGTTGAAACTCAAATTTCTTTACATGAAAAAGACATCCCTCCTGGGGCCAGTGATTTGAATCTACCCATCAGTGAACACACTATTCCAGATGTATGGAACATTCAACTATTATTGTCTCTAGAGGGCGAGGACTCCGCACCATTAGAGCATACTCAAATACTGCAAGATTTACGTATTTGTCAAGACGTGACTCTCGAGAGTGGCTTAAGACTGAAATCCACTTTTGTATTTGGTCTTGCATCAAAGAATATCATTGATGTATTTGGTAAATTGGTAACAAGGGATTTCTACGAACTTGAAAACAGCTTATGTTCAAGAAAGGCACAACACCTCCACAATTTAACTCAACAGGAACATTTACCATTAAAACAACTCAGTGACAACACACCACTTGTCATTAAAGAAGTAGACGAGGGTGGCAATATTGTCTTACTAGACAGACTACACTATGTCCCTGATACAATAGTGTATATCAATTTGAAGTAGAACCCCATGACCCATACCACCACACAACACAATACAGTTTTAAATGGATGGCGGGACTCATGCTTGATCACTGATTTAGAACATAAATACTTATGGAATCCCTATCCAAGAATTCCATGCATCTACACCTTACCAAGGATACATAAAGACAGAGCCAAGCCACCAGGCAGTCCGATCATATCAAGCATAAACTCTCCTATAGAAAGACTATCTGAACACGTAGATATGTTTCTCAAACCTTTTGTTCAAAATCTCCCTTCCTTCATCGAAGATACCAAAGACATTCTGAATAAACTGGAAAATCTTCAATCGTCATCTGACTTGTTGTGGATTAACTTGAATGTTGTATCTCTTTATACTTGCATCCCAAAAAAACAAGGCAGAGAAGCTGTAAGACACTTTTTATCCAAAATAACATCCTCCTACATGGAACACACGGATATGCTCTTTGACATGATCAATTTTATTCTGGATCACAATGTTTTTACCCATGAAGGACAGCGGCACAGACAGGCCCAAGGAGTAGCCATAGGCTTGTGCTTTTCTCCTTCATATGCTAATCTGTATATGGGCTACTTTGAACTGGTACACCTTTGGTCCAAGGGCCCCCACACTTGATGGAACATATACACTTGTGGGGCAGATACATCGATGATATTCTACTCATTTGCACAGGAACTCAATCAGAGTTGTTAGATTTTCACAAATATTTGAATAACAATGCGGTTAATATCAACATGACAAATGAATTTGATAGAAATTCCAACCATTTTGTGGATATTTAAATTTCTAACCATGAAAATAGAGTACAAACTAGACTGTATCACAAGCTCACAGCATGCAATTACTTATTACTGGCTAGCAGTGCTCACCTGGCATGTCAGATATCTGCAATACCCTTCGGGGAAATGATAAGGACAGAAAGAAATTGTAGTGATCCAAAAGTTTGTGAACTGGAATTAGACTACCTTTCGCAAAGATTCAGACAAAGAAGTTATTCGAATGAAATAATTAATCAAGCAAGGGCCAAGATAGATAATGTGACACGCTCATCTCTTTTGGTGAAACACAAGAAAAAAAAACAACTAGGAGAGAAAATGAATAATTGTTTCTGCACACCCTTTAGCAGGTATAGCAATATCATTTATAAAATACTTTGTAAACATTGGCACATACTTAACTCTGATACCACATTGGCAGAGATCATTCCGAACAAACCCAAAATGATGCACAAAAGGGGGCGAACCATTAGAGATTTGACAATTAACATCTTTTTGGCTCCTCTACAATAAACCACTGCAAACACAATGGATTTTTCAAATGTGGAAAGTGTAATATGTGTAATTTGGCGATGCATACAACTTATATTTTTAGTTTCAAACAAAGCAAATCCAACTTGATTAATTCATTAATAAATTGCAACACAAAATTTGTGATATATATTCTCTTATGTGGATGTGGAGCAATCTATGTTGGCACCACTACTAGAGCACTCAAAGAACACATTCAGGAGCATATCAGATCACTATGGAACAATGATTTAACCTCTCTCCTGGTTAGACACATGAATGAAAAACACACAAGATCTGAGCTGCCCATCATCACATTTTTGGGAATAAATCATGTAAGGTCCCATCAAAGAGGAGGGAACCATGTAACAGATTTGAGGAAAAATGAAGCCTGTTGGATCATAATATTAAGGGCTCTGGACTTAGGTATCAATCAAGACAGTGAACTGTACCACTTTCTGTAATTCAAGATTTCACATAACATTCATTGAAATCTTAATGATTAATCAATTGTTAATTTTTTCTACATACATATGGTTACCTATGCTTCAACCGTACAAATTATGTTATGCGAATATTGACTTCATTTTAATCTCGAGAACGGGTTGATTTTTGCTCACCCGTACATGTCTTAAGCTGTACTTAACACTGGGTATTCTATAATGTAATGGTTTTTCCCATACTGCACTTTTATGCATTAATTCTCTTGTCTACTCTGTTTTGGGGTTCACCTATTTTTCGTTTCCAATTCTTTTTCAATCGATACTCAGTTTTATTTCCCTGTTTTTGTTTCAAAATTTATTTTTCTCTGTCACACTTCCATTCATTTATTGTGCTCTCATATGGTTTATTTTTTAACCATTTTCTATCTTTGTGATATCATTAAGTTCAATCTTTTTTTATTTTAATTGATCGAAGCAACCAAGATTTATTCTACACGTTCCTATGCACAGACGCATTAATTGAATGGAATTGCTTACCCCATGCTGTATTGAGAGTGCTCTGCGTACACGTAAGCACACACGTTTCTTTTCAGTTTTCAGTTCCGTTTGGTGTTAGGGACCTTCGTGACGTGAGACGCCATTACATCATTCCCAGGTACTCTAAAGAACATGTATGTCATTTTTTTCATTAATTCCGGATGACGTGCTACTGAAGCTTACATAGCGTCACCATTTGCGGACATCTTTCCCTTTTTCAGTCCTCCACAACTTACGCTCCTGTTGTTTCATGCTGTAGTCGGACACCGCTCACCAGCCGAGGAACATGCCGGCTCGACTTGTAAGCTCCAGTTGTAGTTATTATTTTTTCCCTTTTGTACAGTGGTTCTCCTTTCAACTTGGAAATGATCCACTTAGTTTCATGACTTACTTTAACATATGATGCAGCTTCACTTAAGGTTGAGTGGGTTCCAGACAGATAAATTTCACTGTCGCGCCCACATCTTTACGCTTATACCCAGACCACATGTTTTTTCTTAGTTCCACTGTTCTTGCGATATAAGATTTATGAATGTCCCTATTTATACTTCTTTACAGTAACATGCTCCGGGAACTGTACCAACTTTTTCAATTCAACCCAGTTAACCAAGGCTTTTAACTGTTTTTTCACATACTTTAAACAACATAAATGGAATAAAACGGACCATCCGGGTCCACAACAAGAAGACTTTAACAACCTTCCATTACAGACGCATTTGTGACCTATACTTTTATTGGGTGCTTTTGATGAAAGGTCAGCTCCTTTGATTATTTGGTTTTCAAATATTCAATGGGATGTCGGTTCATGAATACAGAATTAGTCTGATTAGATTTCCCCTTTTTTTTTTCTACACGCTTTTATACAGACTATCAGGATGCACTTATCGTCTAATTCCTGAGATATATATTGTGTTTTGGCTTTTGGTAAGGTCTAAGTTCTTCACTTCTCCACATTCTCTTTAATTTTAGTTTTTTCATGACAACTCCTAAATATCTCTCTATTCTTAAATCATTTCTTCCACTTGGGTGTATGACTTTTAAGCCACCACTAATAGAACGAATCTTAACTATTGGTATATTTCTAGGCAAGTTAGTGCTCTTTGCCTCCTCCCCTCACTTAAAATTCATAACTTTTATTTTGGTGATGTACATAACCTCACTTAATGACTTACGATTCACAAATTCTTCAAAACTTACCATGGGTGATTTTTTTCTTCTAAAGGTATACCCTTCTTTCATCACAAGTTTAAACTTTGTCAATTTTATTATGGTGATCAGTTGACCATGTTACGTGTAACCACAAAAAACTCACGACTAAAAAATTCTTTCAACTCTTGAATACCTATGTTTTCAAAATATTTGTTCTGCTTATGCTCTATCAACCCTGAAGAAGTCTCAGTTCTGGGACAAAAAACGTGTTGGCTGATTTTTCAACCTACCCAGCAATATCTCTTAATCAATACTACAACCAGGGGCTGCTGGTGTTCAAGGGCTAAGGGGCTGCGCCCCAAGCCTTTTATGGCCTCTCTAGTGAAGCATATATTTAATTACATGATGAAAGTAAAACATTTTCTGCACAACATTTTCCGAGTGAAAGTTGTGCACTTTGAATAGCCCCACTGCGCCTGCGTCATTATGTGGCTGAAAGCTGCAAAGTAGGGCTGACAGGGCTTGCCCACGCAAAGCCCTTATATGACGTCCCTGGCTTATCTCCTCCTCCACCAGAAGACCTGATAGTAAACAGCCTGGAGCGTTTTTTGTTCAACCCGGGTTTCTGAAAACTTCATGTCACTCCGATATTATTATCCACCCTTTCCTATTTACTCAAATGGTGGGGTGTGATCAGAAGGGTCTACGTATCAGAGGTCACATTATATTAAAAGAATGTGGCATTGTGCAAAGGAAATCCCCTTTTCCTGCATTACAAGCAGTCTGTGGGAGAGAAATGGAATAAATACAATAAATAACTCCTTCCAGGGCTCTCTGGGAGACAAGAGTGTGACCTGAAGACCTCAAGCCATAAATATGCCAAAGACAACCCTGCACACAAGTTGGAGCTCTATCTTTTTTACAGACAATAAGAAAAAAATCTGTTCTCTCAGCTCTCCTTTCCTTTCACTGCATCTGTAGGTGATTTCATCTCTCAAAGGCAGTAATGGTTCCAGTAATTTATCATGGCCTGTTATGCTCGTTTTATTTCTTCTGCAGACTAATGACGTGATATGTCATATTAAACATGTAATCCACAGCTCAAATAAACATGTACCTTTTACCACTGAAACTTCTTCATCCCAGCCGTCTAACATTCACTGACATAGAGCCCACTCTTTCCCCCATTCCTCACGCAGTAGAAGTGGATGCAAGCATGAGTAACTTGGTGTCTTGTCTTGGGTAATGGTAAGTGTTATAATGCTAATCTTATGTTATCTTTATGGTACTGAGACCCCATGCCACACTAACCTCCCCCACTGTGACGCCCCAGGCCCTGGCTGCAAATCTCTGGCTCCTTTAGAAGTGGAGGTGCTGCATTTGTTTCCTCATGATATTGATCCAAAAGACGAGCATGGTTCTTGTTCCCTAGCAAAATTGATCCAAATATTGGATTCAAGCACAAAGGGAGAAACATGTGCTTACAGTAAAGGCATTTATCTGCTGTATGGCCTTAAAACTGTCCCTATCATCATGCCCTTAGCATTAATGCCAAAAACATGAATTGATATGCAAACAATGAATATTAAAAAGTGATTTAGTTACTCTTATTTCACATGTTTTAATTAATGATGCTTTCACCAAGAGAGTTGGCTGTTTCATCATGATCTGTTTCTGTCTTGCCTAGTGCACACTTTGATTCGTGTCAGGTGGTTATGAGGGGCTTTCATTGAGAGTGCTGGTGCTGAGGCTGAAGGTAAAGCAAAGTGCCTGTCAGTGTGTTGGCATCTTCACAAAGCACACAGAACAATGGTCACGTTTTCCAGTTACATTTGACATTTAGGGGCAGATGTATCGTGAAATGTTTTTTGCGATTCGGAAATAGCGATTTTTAAGAAATCGCTATTTCCGACTCGCAAAATGGCATGTATCACATTTGCGAATCGGTAATAGCGATTTCTTAAAAATTGCAAATGCTATTACCGAATCGCAAATTGCGATACCGGCCCCATTCACACCTATGGGCCTGTTGGCCCATATCTTCACATTTTTTGCAATTCCAAAATTGCGATTTCTTAACCAGAAATCGCAATAATGGAAATGCAAAACCCCAGGGTGCTAGGGGCCTTAGGCCCCCTCTGCTGCACCCCAAAATTATTTTTTGGGACATGTAAGGTGCACACATGCCAAAAGGGCATGTGTGCCTTAGATGTATATTTTAAAAATGCATTTAAAATGCATTTTTAAATTTTGCACATGGTTACCACCAGGTTCAACCTGGTGGTAAATAGCGATTCCTAAATGCCCAAATCGCATTTAGGAATGGCTTCATACATGTGCTAAGAAATCGCAAATAAGGAATCCTTATTTGCGATTTCTTATTTAGAGAGTCGCAATTTGCGACTTTCTAAACAGGGTGGCAATTTTAAGGAATCACTATTTTAGCGATTCCTTAGAATTGCGTTCAGAATGTCTTTCTTACATTCTGAACTGGCTTTTTGCACTCTCAAACGGGCATTCGCACCGTTTGCGAATGCAAAAAACCTTGATACATCTGGCCCTTTGTGTAAATGTGTGTGAAGAGGATGCACAGAGGTCATAATATTTCGAAGGCAAAAGCAAAAGGAAATAAAGTGCTTATATGTGAATGAGTGCAATGTATGTTTGGGGTGGTAAAATGAGGGAGATGCAGGGAGTGCATTCAGGGGAGAGTAAAAAGAGGGTGCTGAAGAGGAGAGAGGAGGTTGAAAATTTGCAGATGGATGAGATGTGAAGAGAAATAGGGCAAACATATCTAACATTAAAGAAGAAATAACTGAAGGCCCTACTCCTTCCGCAGGCCTCAACAATATTTAATTCATAGTCTCACAATTTCAGAATTGAAACATTTTCAATGTTAATTATTTATAACTAATCATTGTTGTTACTAATTTATCTTCCACAGCTAACAACCATTGTCAAAGCCAACTGTACTGACAGGCTTTACGTGATGTCAATTGTTGTGTTATATTTCTGGATGCAATAACATCTCATTTTGCATTTTCCCTTTTAGAGAGCCCCCACTTTTCTCATCCCACTTAAAGACCTGTCTGTACATATTTCTGTTTGACTGGTTGCAGCCAGCAGTTGTGTGTGCTTCCTGATGCCTGGTTAGAACATATTCTTCCAAAGTTGATGCCGCATGGAGTGCAAGACAGTGGGTAAACACACACTTTAAAGGGCCTGAAGTTGTTGCAGTGTACAATTTGCACATTAAAGTAAAGGGTGGACATATTAATGAAGTAAGATATGTGTTTAATATTTCAAGACTATACATTCCCACTGCTTTATAAACCTTGCTTTCTCACTAAATTTATTTCCTTTCAAATGGACCACTTGTCAATCTTTTTTCTAATTTTTCTTGGGTGGAGGACCCACCCTGGACCCCACGTTTGTCCACTGAGCTTGCTCGCTACATAAAAGTCGTATCCAGACTATTACGCCCCACCACTTTGAAATGTCACCAGCCGCCACTGAGTACAACCTTTATGTACATCCAGATTACAGTTTGTTGTCTTACTTCACAAAGTTTATTAAAGTACAATTGGATTCCATGTAATACGATGTTTTCCTCACAGGCTACCAGATTGTGTTTTGCTGATCCAATAACTACACATTATTAAACGTACTGTACAATAATACTGTTCTAATATGTGACATTTTTTATGGAGTGCTCCATTATGTTTTGTTGATATTAGTAATCTAAACAGTTTATCTGGTTAGATGTTACACATCAGGGCAACAAATGTGTTGTAACGTAGAAGCACCTAGCAATTGAATGTGAGGATAGAGAATGTTTTCAAGACAAACAGGATGTGCATTACCTCTTACCATTGTTGCCTTCTTTTTAAAACTATTCCCCAGAATCACAGCCTGAAACCCTCTAACCACACTTCCATTAACAGGATTGGGAAGAAACAGAATATTATGACAGACACCATGATCCTTACGAGCTTCTATACGAGAAATATGAGCAATTGAGCATTAACCTATAGTGAAGGTTTCAGTAGGCTCCATAAAGGATTTACAACATGCAATGTTGGACTATTACACACAATTTTAGTCAGGTCCACAACAATCAACCACACCTGCTCTGCCTCAACAAGCACCAAGTTCTACTGAAACGTCACCACAGACATCTATACTGGAAGGTGACCACCATCCACCTCAAACCCCACGTCAACAAGCACAACAATTCATAGATGCATCTCACCCACTTATCCATGTTGACACATCTAATGATGAATATGTTGATGTGGAAGAACCCTATCAGATTCGCCAAGGGGCGACGAGTGGGATGATTATGTTATCCATGTCACAAACCTACCTACACCAGACAATATTACTAAGTTTAAATCCCAGCTGGATAAAGCAGTGAAGAGATTTGGTTTGCCTATTACTGTCAAGGAAGCTGGTTGTTTGTTACATCAGTTTAAGGAACTAGCTATAACAGTGGTTCCCAACCTTTTAAATCCAGTGGACCCCACTTTACCATTACTGAAACCTGGATCCCCACTGAATCATTAATGGAATCGGGGACCCCCAACTAAGTCATTACAGGAAGCCAGGGACCCTGGCCTGAACACTGTCGATGATTTGAAACGCAAAACAATTTACAAACAAGCATCCATCAAAAACATACATAAATGATAATACATTTTATTTAATTTGTAAATATAAATAAAAAAATAATTTTTATAAGGAAGTTGGAGCTTTTCTAAATTCATTTGAAGCCACATATTGTTCATACTATGTTCTGTTTGATGCACGTGCACTGCTCCCACGAATTAGAGAATACTAATTTATTTTTTAGCCTCCAATCTCAAATTTCCTGGCATTTACATTACATTTTAACATTTTCAGTTGTACATTTAGCTACTTTATTTATATACACTTTAGTAATCCGTTAATATTATTTAATTTTCTAAGCAGTCACAGACCCCCTGAGGAGGCTTCGCGGACCTGCAAGGGTCCCCGGACCACGGGTTGGGAACCACTGAGCTAGAAGATCAGCCAATGCAATCCCTTGGTCGTTTCACATCTTGTAAGAGGGAATAAAATTAATAAAATTAATCTGAGCACCAGCTACAGGGGCAGCAGTGGCAGCTCGGATAGATAAGAAATCCAGCATTCTTGAACATTTACCTCAGTGCCAACTAAGTCATCCACAAGCAGACTTCGTAATCGTACATTTAGAAGAACAGCGAGAAACATGATGGCGTCATGCACAGTGCCACCGGATCAAGATGGCTGCAGAATGGAGAGGGCAGGTAAAAGGCTTTCCTCGATGGTTGCTAGGTCTATTAGAGTAACTGATGTCATGGCAATACTAGGTAGGTACCACAGACAGATGTGGCCAGATATAGACCTGTAGCTAGACCTATTGCCAGAAGGTGGAAAACGAGAGGTGAAAGCTATTCTCCATGTGGGAGAGAAATCATCAGCTGCACTGTTAAATACTGGTGTTTGACAACTCACTGAAGCAGCTGTCTTTTGCAGGTAAGGATGGCTAATTCGTTGAGCAGGAGAGCCAGAATAAAAGGATGGGCAGGCCATTTGATGAGGAATGGCTCTTTGGCAAACATGTGGATGACGCTCTTACGCAAGCATACACCCTCAACCAGACTCATGGGGAAATGCTGTTTTGATAGAATGGTACAGGATATTTGCCTACGTTCATACCCCTCATACCAAAAGTGATTGCCAAGATGAAAAGAGAACCCTTCAGGTTGATCCTCGTAGCCCCCAGCTGGCCGAGACCAAATTGTTTTTTGATCTGCTACAGCTAGCACAGAAGCCACGCGTTCTGTTCAAGTCGAGATTAGATCTTCCATTTAGATGCCAAGGTTAGATTATTCACCACAACCTGTGATCTCTCAAATTAGCAGCTTGGCTCCCGTATACCATGAGTTTGGAAAGATAGATATCCTGCAGGATTTTAATGATATCTTAGGACAAGCCAGAGCTGTTTCAATAAAAAGAATATATAATGCAAAATGGAAAAGGTTCTGCATGTGGTGTTGCACTAGAGAATTACATCCTTTTAATGTACAAGCCCTCAAATACTCCCATATCTTCTGAAACAAGCAAAGTCGGGCCTCAAATGCCTCAAATTGAGTGCACCCTGGCATCCACCAGACGCTTTAAAAGAACACCTAACAAACTACATGGGTACACAAAATTGTAAGGAGTTTCTGAAAGACCTATCCAGACTGCTCTCACGGTCTAGAACACCACCCACAGTTTGGGAGTTGAATACAGTGCTTTCACAGTCATAGTCAGACCTGCACGACTCATTTCACAAATCAGGTCTAAAATATTTAACCTTGAAAACTGCATTGCTCCTGGCCAACACATGGCGAGAAGAGTTCATAAGACTGAGTCCTTTACAATCACATAACACAGTTCTTAAAAGACAAGGTCATGCTAAGAACCAATCCCAAGTTCGTACCTAAATTACTAAACGAATTCCATCTCAGTGAACCAGTTATCCTAAAGACTTTCTTTCAAAATCTGAGATATCCAGTTGAAAGAGCTCTAAATTCATAGAATGTCAGGAGATGTCTCAGATTCTATCTAGACAGAACTAAACAAATGAGTAGATCCAGTCAGCTCCTGCACTGTAGTACAAGGGTGTCTGCATTGGCGCTAGGCAGCACAGACAGCACCAGTGCAATGAGCAAGCAGAAATGCTCCATATCTTTGTAAAAAGCTCAGAATATTTCTCTTACACACACACACACACACACACACACACACAAAGTCATACATGCACATACTACACACCAATTTGCTCATGCACACTCTGTGATTGTTGGCTCCGCCCCCAACATACTTGTAAACCAGGTACTAGCGAAGGTCCTGCATCTTCCATGGTTCCCAAATAGGTGTTGTCCAGTGTTAGATGGGTTAAGTGGGATCATGTCCCAGTAGGTGTTAGCACAGCGGCTCCTCCACTATGGCTACGATTTCCCTTAGCAATGGCCATACAGATGTTCTTCTTACCCTAATTCCACATTAAATGCATTAGAATGTAATGGCATCTTTAAATATAAACCTAAAAAGCATCTCTTGGAGGAAACAACCATGAGAAGCAATGCCCAGCCCTGTAAGTTATGCATTAATGTAAATGCCACCTACATTTATTTTACAAGTACTTCCCATGCCCCAATAAAGCATTTTTCATTGTGTTTGTGTTCGGGAAGTATGCATTTGGAGTCATCAATTCACGTTAAGCCACTTAAAGGATAATATTGTGTATTTTAGTTCTGGGTTTCGACATATAACAGACCTATTACTGACAGTATACACAGTGTGGGCTTTAGGTCTGACCCTTACAAATGTTGGGTGTCTTTGATCACGATCTTTCAGCCATTGCCTTGAGACACTGTCAATCACATCTTGGCTCAGCACGATGATGTATATTGCTCTTTCACCTATTGCTATTGGCTATTTGAGTATATATTCCCTCTTCCACTTGATTGCTTTCATTGAACTGCATGAGGGACTACTTTACAATGATATCCATCTTTATCTTCTCCTGCTGGCTCCTTCCTGTGTGTCTTGCTCTAATTTGCTAACGACATGTGGATTAGCACTTTAAGCCCAGATCTTTTGGCTTTGTCAGTGCTTGCATTACATACAGCTACATTAATAGGCATGATACGCAGTAATCACAGCAGACACGTTTCTGCAGAGTTAATTCCCAGATTTTTAGATGACAGTTTATACTGATATTTGCCCTGTATAAGCACGTCGGCCCATATTTATAGAAAAATGATGGAGCACGAAGCTGCGCCAAAATTGGAAGCACCCCGCTCCGTCGTTTTTACAATGCAGATATGCGCCTTATTTAATTGAATACGGCGCACCCCTGTGTTGTCCCCGCGCTGGCGCTAAATTTAGTTGCCAGCGCCAACGGAGGCATCCTTGCACCTGCGTTCAGGGGTGTGATTATGTGCAGGAAGTTGTCCCTTCCTGCACATAAACAATCACTAATGGCGATTTGGCATTTCTGTGTGTGCTGCAAAATGAAGCACACACAAAAGTTCCAAAGCGCCATTTGTAAATGTTCTGGACACCTTCCCGCAAATAAACAGTCATGTCTGGCATTTTGCTCTTTCTAGTTGTGCTGAAAAATGCAGTACACATAGAAAAAGCAAAAAACAAGGAGGAATAAAAGTATTCCTCCTCGTTGTACCTTGCTAACGCCACCCCTGGGGTGGGGTTAGATTTTGGCGCTGTCCCAGGTTTACCAAAACTCATAAATCTGAGGCAGCATCAAAATGCAATAGGTGTTGCTGTGGCACGCCCATAGCAACACCCATTGCGTACCCCTTCCACGCAAAGTGCTGCATCTGAGGGGGCCCTATTAACAAGGTGGCTTAACACCACCTTGGAAATACGGCGCAGGGCATAGCACCACTGGAGCTTCACGAAAAGTGATGCCCCAGTGGCACTAGGGGCTCATAAATATGCCCCTTAAAGTCTCGGTAGTGTAGGATGCTGAGAGACGGAAGTGAACAATGTGTCCAGGATCGCACTGCTTAGACAGGCTAGGAGACTAGGGCAAGATCTATGGTGTCCCGGTTTCACAGTCAACAATATAACCACTAGACCACATCTCCTCCCAGGAAGCTGATAAATATGGTTCATAGAAGTGCAGCCCGAGCCCTGCTGCAGCAGCCCTGGCAGCTGGTCTGGGTACCATGGCGACCGCATGCGGACCGTGTGAGGGAATTTCCCAGTGAATGTGCTCTGTGACAGGCAGGGCAGCAGGGAGAGGAGGCTGCAGGGTGTTTTGTTCTTTAAAGGGTGGGCAGATCAGGCATTCTTCGCAGCCTACTTAGGGGTCTGCTAGTGTTTCTGCTTCAGTAATTCCCTGTTGCTGGCCACAAATGTTTATTACCTCGGTGTAAAAACGCCACTGTGTCAGGTGGGACGCGAATGCGCAGGTGGCGATTCAGTCAAACTTTATCTGTAAAGCTTTGCTAATCGGAAAGTTCGGATTTTATATTTAGACAGTCCTCAGAAGCATGTACTCTTTTCAAAGAAGAAGTCGTTTACTAAGCAACCCCCCTATCCCGCCCCCTGACACCAAAGACACAAATGAGAAAATCAGACAGCCTCACTTGAGCTACATGAACTTTCATAGCCAGACCTTTAATGACGATGTTGTTTTGAAAGCCCAATCTTTTTTCTCTCCAGCTATTTTGAATTTAATGTCGCAAAGAGCAAACGACCAAAGAAATGTGATTTTTCATAAATACTTGAACAAGCTTGTCGTGCCCTTCATCCTAGGTAGTAATCAGATTCAACAGCTCTTAGATAATTAGTGATACTAGTCGTTTGGAAATAGGAGACGGAGAGACCATATGTGATTCTTACCATTTATTTTTCCACGTGCCTTTCGTTCCTTGATCCTTTAAGTTAGGAAGGAAAGGCCATTGCATATTGAATTTAACTGTCTAGTTTCATAATTAAAAGGTTTGTATGATGGAACCACGCAGGCGGCAACCACGCATGCCTGAACAACGCCGTTGGAAAATGACTGCGTTGCTTCCACGCATGGCTTTACCATGCATGCCTTTACAACAATTTTTCAGAGTGAATGCATGCCTAGTAAAGGCATGTGTGGAAACGGCATGCGTGGTTGTTGCATGCCACCCCCCATCCTAAAAACAGAAGTACCCAGACCCCCCTTAAAAACTACCCCGATACCCCCTCACCCACCATGAGCCCCAAAACTGACCCCCACCCCCAAGAATAAAACAACCCAACCCCTAACAACAAAAGTACCCGACCCCTCTACCCCGCCCCTAAAAACAGAAGTAAACCGTCCCTCCACCTTTAAAAACTACCCGATAACCCCCTCCCACCATGAACCCTAAAACCGACCCTCCACCCCCTAAAATAAAACTACCCACCCCCTAAAAACAAAATTAAGCTGACCCCCCACCCGCCCCTAAAAACCTGACCCCCCCACCTCCCCTGAATACAAAATGATCCCAACCCCCCACTCCCGCCCCTAAAAATCCGGCCCCTCCACCTGCCCTAAATACAAAATTACCCTGACCCTCCACCCCTAAAAACCCATCCCAAATACAAAATTACCCTGACTCCCACCCCCAATAACCTGCCTCACACCTGCCCTAAATACAAAATTACCCCAACCTCTCCCCGCCCCTATAAACCCGACCCCCCACATGCCCTAAATACAAAATTACCCTAACATTCCGCCCCACCCCGCCCCTAAAAACAGAATAACCCCAACCCCCCCACCTCCACCCTAAAAACCATAGTACCGACCTCCCACCCCACCCCTTAAAGAAAATAAAATAACCTAACCACCCCAACCCCTTCACCCCCCGCCCCACCCCGAACCCTGACCCCTGCCCCTAAAAACCCGACCACACACCTGCCCTGAATACAAAATTACCCCAACCCCCACCCCAACCCCCCACCTGCCCTAAATACAAAATTACCCCGACCCCCACCCCTAAAAACCCACCCCTGCCCTAAACACAAAATTACACTTACCCCCCACCCCTAATAACCTGTCCCCACCCACCCCACACCCGCCCTAAATACAAAATTACCCAAGCCTACCCCTAAAAACCCGACCCCCTCATCCGCTCTAAATACAGAACAACCCCCACCCCTATAAACCCACCATACACTCGCCCTAGAAGCATAATTACTCCACCCTCAAATACAAAATTACCCTGACCCCCAACCCACCCCAAAAAACCCGACCCCCACCCGCCCTAAATACAAAATTACCCTAACATTCCGCCCCACCCCGCCCCTAAAAACAGAATAACCCCAACCCCCCCACCTCCACCCTAAAAACCATAGTACCGACCTCCCACCCCACCCCTTAAAGAAAATAAAATAACCTAACCACCCCAACCCCTTCACCCCCCGCCCCACGCCTAAAAACTACCCCCAACCTGGCCCCAACCCCACTTACCTGACTGCGTCCCCTCTCGATGGATCTTCCTTTTTCTCTGCCTCAACCACGCATGTGCGTTGTTTAGCACATGCGTGGTTAAGGCAGAGAAAAAGGCCTGCATTGTTCAGGCAAGCGTCATTCCGCTTGTGTGAACAACGCAGGCGTGGTCCCGGACGCGTTGTTCCGGATCTTTCCCACACCGGTTGTATGATGGAACCACGCATGCGGCAACCATGTATGCCTGAACAATGCAGTCGGAACAACGACTGCGTTGTTTCCACGCATGCCTTTACCACGCATGCCTTTACAACGATTTTTCATTGTAAAGGCATGCCTAGTAAAGGCATGTGTGGAAACGGCATGTGTGGTTGTCGCATGTCACCCCCTACCCTAAAAACAGAAGTACACCAACCCCCCCACTCTTCAAAATGACCTCAATACCCCCCACCCAACCTGAGCCCTAAAACCGACCCCCACCCCCAAAAATAAAACTATCCAACCCCTAAAAACAAAATCACCCCCACCCCCAAAAACCCAACCCCACCTGCCCTGGTTATAAAATTACCCCAACCCCCCCACCTGCCCCTAAAAACCCGACCCTGACCCACCCTAAATACAAAATTACCCCCACCCCTAAGACCCCACCCCCACCCTAAACACAAAATTACCCTGATCCCCCACCCCTAATAACCCGACCCCCACCCACTCTAAATACAAACTTACCCCAACCCTCACCCCCTAAAAACCTGACCCCCCACCCACCCTAAATACAAAATTACCCCGACCCCCACGTCTAAAATTCCACCCCCTACCTGCCCTAAAAACATGATTACCCCAGCCCCCAATACAAAATTACCCTGACCCCCCACCCCGCTCCTAAAAACCTAACCCTCCCACCCCCTAAATACAAAATTTCCCCGCCACCCCATCCCAGCCCGTAAAAACAAAATAACCCCGACCCCCCACCCCTGTCCTAAAAACCATAGTACCGGCCGCCCAACCCTTAAAAAAACAAAAACTAACCATTCCAACCCCTTCACCCCCTCCCGACCCCTAAAAACTACCCCCAACCCTGCCCCAGTCCCACTTACCTGGCCGCGGCCTCTCCCAATGGATCTTCCTTTTTCTCTGCCTTAACCACACATGTGTGTTGTTCAGCACATGCGTGGTTAAGGCAGAGAAAAAGCCCTGTGTTGTTCAGGCAAGCGTCATTCCGCCTGCGTGAACAACGAAGATCCCCAAGGTTGTGATTCACACAACCGATCACAATATAGGCATTTTTTTTTCTTTTTGTTAAACACATTGAAACTGAAATGGGGGGAGTATGTTTCCTATGGCACTGATAATCCCTCCATCCAAAAAGGCATTCAATAACAGCCCAAGACCAACTTGTTCTTTTTGCTTAGGGAATAACTTCTTACACCATATTTATCATCATAACCATAATTCATAAGAATCTGAAGCATAACACCTATGGGCACTCATTGACAAAATTGTACAGAACATTTGGACCAAATACATAGTAAGGTAGACTCCAATTTACCTGCCAATCAGTCCTTCCACCTGCATCAAATAATTTTTGTGAACTCTTTGTTTGACTCCTCAGCAGGTACCCCTCATACCTCTAACCCTTCCGAGTCGGAAACAGCCCTGCCTCACAAAGCGGCCTCCTGTTAAAAAGCCTGTGAGAAACCTCCCAACACCCGGAGCAAAAGAAGTTTGCTCTTATGCTAAATGAGGCTCTATTCACTTGTGCTCGGGGCAAATCCCTCCAGAACACAGCTTATCCCCAGCAGCAATTACAGAGATGGGCTCGGCAACCAGGCCATGACTTGGTCCCCTGAAGTAGACTGCTCACTCCACCGCACAAAAAGGCCACAAACATTTGAGCAACCACGAGGAATAGAAGGTCGGTAAAGACTTTGAAGGTGATTGACCCAACCCCGAGTAAAAGGTTTAAAATGCTCTAAGCGCTCCCTTTAACGTCTACATGAGACAGGTTTGCTACGTGCCTTATTTCTTGTGAATTGCAAAGATGACCAGAGGTTTCTCTGTCAAGATGAACTCACGTCGCTCCAACATGACGGAAAGCATAAACGGCATTATCAAAATGAGAAACCTATTACTAAGAAAAGTAAAGAAAATTGTAATAAACCACCGGTAAAGAAATCTCCTTTAAAGATTCATGACCGAGGGATAGGTGGGGGGGCTAGTTCAGGCTCAGAAAAGGCTGACTGTCTTCCACACGGGGTGTGGGTGGTGTCACTGCAAGGACTGCAGGCACAGAGAGCCTATATCCTGCTTTATAACACTTTCTCTGTGTAGTGCAACCCCACTCACGCCACAAACAGCCATTGCAAGCCCCACAATGCAACGAGGGCAACAGATTAAAGGGGCCTTCTGCCTGCTGATCCACCATCTTGCATTACTTTGCCCCTGCCAGACCCTTAATATCGTTAGGTTCCCCATTCTGGGGGTCAGCCTTAGGATGTATGTGTGGAGATGCCGATTGCTTTTGACACTGGTACCCCCTGCCACCCTCTAGATAGACATTGAACAACAGCCCAAGACTCACATAAGGGCTGCAGAGGTGACTGACTCAACCTCTGGTAAAAGGCTTAAAATACTCCAAATGCCCACCTTGAGTCCCACGTGAAATTATTACTCAATGCGCCTTACTTCTTGTGAGAAGCTAAGGTGACAAGAAGTGTCCCCGTCAAACATGAGCTCACCGCCTCTTTCCCCAAGCTAAAATATGAATTGAAAGGAAAATAAGAACAGTGTATTCACAAACGTAATTATCTGCAGGGGAAAGCTGCACCCCATGAGGGAGGGAAAAAAGTTGCCCCCCAAATGCAGCCATGAGGGATACAGTTGCCTTAAGAAGCTTGAACACTTTTTTTGTTTCAGTGATTTGCAGATTTGTTAAGGACCTAGATTGAGAAACCGCCACAGCTGCCTTGGGACTACATGGGACCACCCTATAAATGCCTCTGGAAAATGTATAAATAACCAGGAAATTTCAACAATTATTAATTCCAGTAGATCCCTCTGGCCATGCAAACACTCCGCAAACTTCCGAAGATCTTCAGATGGATCACAACAGACCGTTGCAGGACAGTCACCCATGCCTTATTCACTAGCAAGCTCGACTACGGCAATGCCCTCTATGCCGGCACCTCAACTAGGAACATCAAAAAACTTCAACTCATCCAGAACGCCACCACCAGACTCATTCTGGAACTCTCTCGCCGAGAACACATCTCCCAACACCTGAGGACCCTCCACTGGCTACCGGTCGAGAAGCGAATCACCATCAAGCTTCTCACCCACATGTACAAGGCCATACACAATGCAGGACCAGCCTACCTGAACCACCGCGTTTCCTTCCACACCCCGCAAGATCCCTCTGCTCCACCCCGATGGCCCTGGCCACTTTCCCTCGCATCTGCAAAACCATTGCCAGAGGAAGATCTTTCACCTATGCTGCAGCAAGGAGCTGGAACAACCTCCCCCTGCACCTCAGACAAAGCCCGTCGCTCACCATCTTCAGGAAGAACCTCAAGACGTGGCTCTTCGGATGAGGCCCCCTTCAGCGCCTTGAGACCCTCATGGGTGAGTAGCTGTGCTTTACAAATATTGTTTGATTGATGCTGAACCAGAACATTGCCTCCCAGGTAGAGAATAACTAGCACCGAAGACAGAAACTCCCTTGGTACATCCTTCTTGATGACCGTTTTCAGACTCATGAAGCATAGAAGTCCGTGGCCAAACCACTTTATCCTGAAGACCACTTTTCTGGCACACTCAGTGCAGTCACCAGCTTGATTTTCCAAGCCCTTCCATGTAGGAATGCCGCAGTACCAAGGCTTCATGTGGAGGCATAACAACAAGATGAAGAAACAAGGGGTTGTGCAAAGGAAAAAAACACAAGCCTACTAGTTCCCATGAGGAATACCGTATTGAGCCAAACATTTATCTTGAAGCAATCCAGTTTCCACATCCCAGTCCTATGTACTAGCTGTGCATCAAAACCATAATCTGAAGATGAAGTGTCTACACCGATGCAAAATTAATGTGTGAGCTAAAATTAATTGCATCAGTCCTCGCCACTCCCAGATCAACCTTAGTACGTTTGCAAACTGAAACCTAGAAGGTGGGACTTCATCAACATGGAGGAACAGAGCTATCATTACCCCCAGAATCCAAACGCCACATACTGCCTCACAGCTTGCAATGGGAAGCAACCGCTCCCAGGGGGACCATTGATCCCAAGACCCAAAAGCACCATCACTCCCAGGGACACCATTGAGAATCATATGTTCATACTACACTTTTTGATTTATCTTAGAGAAAAGAAACAAGTGAAAGGCAAGGAAGAAGCCAACACCCCCCCAGGCCAGTTTATACGTTTGAACAGCAAGCCCTCATGAATGTCTTATTTTGACCTAGCAACTAGCTCCTCTACCCTGGAGGCCTAGTAAAAGGCCAAGTAGAAGGCAGCTTTGAAGAGGAGGATCTAAAACTCTGAGGTGCCCTGTGAAATTGATCCTTAGCTTGGTGATGTCACTTGGTTGCTTTGTATAAAATCTGAACCCTCAAGCCTTTGCTAACCCCTACGTCTCTCCATATGAAAATGGAGTTGGCACAACCCCGGGTCCTGTCAGTTTTGCAAAAAAGGATAGTGCAGACCAATGCCTTCTTGTGTAGGCAGCTGACCGGCCATCCTACTTTAGAAAAGAGAGAAAAGCAAACCAAGACTCTTCAGAAAACAGCACCCTCTAACCCAACTCTTCTATAAAAAAACAGATAATAATGAAATGCCTCTTCATACTCTTTTTAGGCTTAGGTCCTAGACTAGCTGCCATGAGGTCTGATAGGAAAGGGCACCAATCCTCTATAGCTGGGCGGCAAATGGCGTAGATATTTCTGCTGCCTCTGGATGGGGCTGTCTGAATTCCTGCAGCTTGAAACAACTGGAGAATTGGCGTTATTAATCACTGCCGGTACATGATTAGACTTAAATGTCACATTATTCTTTAAGCACAGCAGAATGATCTCTTTCAGCATCCTCAATGCCATATTGCACCTAGCATGTTTTTGGTTAATGAACTCAGCCACCGCCATGATATCCAAACAGAACACTGCACACTGATCTTGGAAATTACCTTGCCACACTGTTAGGGCTACAAGAATGGAAAACAATTCAAAAGCCAAATCCTCACCAAGCCAGACACAAACTATTCGACAGGCCATTTCTGCGTACATCATCCTTGCTCCAAAATTACTCCGAACCCACACTTCCTGGAGCATCATTGAATCGGCACAACTATTGCCTGGATGCTTAAGTGACCCAGGCCAAAACACAAATCCCTTAATTCTCTCCAGAAAAGATGCTCAGATTATTGAATCCTGTTTTACCTTCAGTGACAGCCTGGTCTTGTGATCTTTTAGGTTAGGACCGGACATTGTTTGCACAATGGATGTGGAAAAGGGGCTGCCTATGGGAATGATGCACAACGCTAAATTCAGTTGTCCTACCAACATCTGTAGCAGATGCAACATCACCTTTCTAGCACCCAAACACAATTTTATGGGGTCCTTGAAAGCAATCACTTTCACCTGAGAAGTCTACACACTCCTGCCATTGAGTCCAGCTAAATCACTGACAATGTCATGGTTGTGGTGGGGCCACAGGCCCTCCTCCAAACTGGCCAAGCAGTCTCACAAAGGCTGCCAAGGACTCCCTACAGGGTGCCAACACTGAGTGATCAAGGAACAGAAAGCCATCCAGGTAGTGCAAGGCCCATGGAGAACCCATTCCAAAAATGTACTAAATTTCTTAAAGTAAGAGCAGTTCACAGAGCAATCCATTTGCATGCTTTTGTCAAATTAAAGCAATCTCTCTGACAGGAAACACAAAAGATGGAGATCATCTTGGAGAGCTGGCAATAGCCTAAAAGCAAATTCAGTACCAGCCTTAGCCAACAAGGTCCCTGCTTCCAAAGAAACAGCCTGATCCAGCATAGCATACTTCACATTGCAAAGGGTCTGATCTATTTCATCATTAACCAGGTTTCCCGCACAGGGTGGCAAATTTGTGAATGAGGTGAAATTATTTTTGGGATACCACAACTAGAGTAGAACACACAACATTTTCCAGCTGAATAACACCAAACGGGTCCACTACCCTCCCCAACCCTTTCTCCTTTTCAGTCTTTCAACTGGCAGCTTCCATGCTCGACTGCTGGCACTTGTGCATCGATACCCGGACAGTGCCCTGCACTGGAATCCTAAATCCAAATGTGAAGCCATCTTCTAACTGATGTGCTGCCTGAACATTGTTGGATTTACTCAACCAGGGAATCAAAGCCTGCAAGTTGACTAGAGAGGGATCCTTCTCAAACAAATGTTGCCCCTCACTGCTTTTGCGAGCCTTTATCTCTTCCCTCGCTATTATGCTCTTGCCCCCCCATCCTGGAAGCCTATTGTAAAATGTTTGTCAGTCTTGTTACGGAGTCAGGCTGAAGTGTAAGGGATGCCATAACTAGTTGGCTACTACCACTGGACACCACTACTGGTGAAAGTATAGTCCTACTCACTTACAGGCAGTTATGGGCACTCTAAACTATGCTTTGGCTAATGGATTACCCTGCTGCATTGTCCAACAAAGGTGCAGCCAATGCCAGACCAGAAACCCCCTTTGTATTTGCACCCTGCTCCCTTTCAGTAAATATGTTGCCATTCACTTAACACCCCTTGAAGGCAGAGTGACCACCTGTGCCTCTGCACCCACTCCCATCCTGTTTTTTTTCATAATGATGGAAAATCCTGCCCTCCTAGGCCACTCTGACTCCTCCACAGTAACATGTAGAGCACTATGGCCCATATTTATACTTTTTTAGCGCTGCATTTGCGTAATTTTTTGGCGCAAACTTACAAAATACTATTGTATTTTGGAAGTTCGTGCTGCTTTTGCATCAAAAAATGATGCAAATGCGGCGCTAAAAAAGTATCAATATGAGCCTATGTTCGTCTGAACCCAAAATTGTAGCCCTCAATAATGTCAGTAGTTCCTCAATTGAGTCCAACCTGCTTATGCCTCTTCCCAAGTCTTGATCCTCCTGGTGCAGCTCGTCACCCTTTTAGTTGCATTGGCAGGGATACCAGAAAACTGGACTAACCACTACTTAAACAATTCAATCGTGCACCAAACCACCAAAACATTTATTTCCCCGTAAAGGACCACCAGTGCACAACCGCAGGTAGAGGAGTAAGTTCACCCAAACACAAAACTCTTTTTGCCAAATACCTGTACCGCCTTCAAAACTTTGCGGCCACCAAATAATCTTTCTAACAAAGAGGAATGCAAGGAATCAACAATCCAGTCCCCCCCGAAATTAACAACCCCACCTTCCCACCTTCTCTGTCTAGACACAGACTGTGGGTGAGTGGGAGACCAAGAAAGCCTCAGAAGCTGTATGTAAAAAACTCCCCTCCACAGGATTATGCTGGAGCACCTAGCCAATACACTAAAGCAGTGGTTCTTAACCTGTGGTGCGGTACCCATGGGGGTCCGCAAAGTCTACAACAGCTTAGACAACTAAACAATCTTAATAGATTCATAAAGTGTCTATGCATAATGAAGCAAAAAGTACATTTGAAAAAATGTAAATGTTCGGTAAATGTGAATGAATTTGAAATTGGAAGTTGAAAATTAAGGGGCCTTGTAATGATGCGTGTAATGACTCTCCAGATGAATCCGAGTCCTCCAAAGTATATGTTTATTTAAACCACATGGTTGGTACGAAAACAATTATGAGTCCCTCGTCAACCTCCTGCCCTTCACTCCGATCCACGTTCACCGCCTGTCCAGCTCCAACCATCAAGAATTCCACTACACAACATATCCACCTCCTTTATAAAAGGAAGGCAAGAGAATGAAATGCAATTTGTCTGAAACTGGATACAAGCAAAATTACAGGTTGCGCATAAGCACATTTTAGAAAACACTTTACATAAAACTACAACAATGTGTACATACAGATAAACTGTGCATACTTAAAAAAAAAACACCTTACATGAACTACAAACTATATACACACACTAGTTTAAATATACACACACTAGTTTAAATGATAATCTATTGTTTGGATATTCTTTTTTTTAAAGATGTAGTGTAAACAAACACTACACAACGTAATCATGTAAATATTCTGGGGGTTTACGAGTCCTTATACCTATTCTTTTTTCTTGAGCATTCTTTGTATTCACATCCATACTCAGGTCAACCTCTGTCGCTTGTCCAAATTCAGATTGCGACTGAACACTCTCCTGTCCATCAACGCTTCTATTATTTAATAGGTCCTCATCACTCATGAGTAAAAAACTACTGTTCCCATCTGGATTCAACCCTTTGGAGTCCAACTTTCTTTTCCCGTCTCCATTGCCTCTGCCATACAAAGCTACTCTCCTCTTGTTCCACCGCTCCCCATTTTCCAAAACAACATGAAACTCGCGTACATCTTTAACTACATACGGTCCCCGGAATTTCATAAAATCACCACCTATACATCCCGTTCTTATTTTCACCAGATCTCCCCTCCTAATATCCTTCCCCCAAACCGACAGCGATGTTCCTACACTCCTTTGAACCAAACCCCCTTCTTCTAACACTGACGACATCCATGGTGGGTTAATTTTTGTGCGTGCTCTCCTACCTCTCATTTTCTCAAAAGGTATCTTCCCCGTAACACTGTGTGCAGTAGTACGATAAGCCCACACTAGATCATTTACCACGGTACGTAAATTTTTGCCACCCCTTATTGACATATGAATGACTCCCTTTATCATCCGATTACACCTTTCTACCATGCCATTAGCCTGTGGATTGTACAATGCGGTATGGGAATAGTGGATCCCTGACTGTTTAAGTAATTCTTCCATTTCATGGAACACTAACTGTGTCCCATTGTCCGTAATTAGTTTCACTGGGCAACCCTCCTCGTGAAATATTTCCTGCATTATCCTAATAGTTGCTCTAGTAGTGATCTCCTTCATGAATTTCGCCGTCAACCACTTCGAAGGAACATCAGCCATTACTAAAGCATACCTCAAATCCCATGGAACACCATTTAAAGGTCCAATGAAATCCATGCATAAAGTATGCCACACTACACCAGGATCAGGTATAGATCCCATTATGCTCTGTTTGCCCACTTTCAATCTCTTTTCACTGTCCATGCAATCAACACACCTTTCAACTCAACTATTAACATCATTATCAACCCCTGGCCACCAAAACCTTTCCTTCAGTCTTTTTTTTGTTAAAGTTTGCCCTAAATGACCCTCGTGAGACAATCTAAAAAGCTTGTATCTTACACCCACTGGAGGGACAAATTTATCACCTCTCACCACAATGTCCTTCGTTACAAGAGACAACTCCTCCAGAACATTCACATATGGTTGAATCTGAACACTCAATGCACTCTCTCTCCTTTCCCCACCCAAAATCATTTTGACACCGCCATTCATCATCTCATCCTTCTCCTTTCCTTCACACCACTCCTCACACGATACCATGCCTTGAGCACATTCTAGAACATCTTCAACACTCACCACCGCTCCCTCAGTTTCATACTCCTGTACACGTTGTTCATCTACCTCCTGCCAATTCACAGGCAAACGAGATAAACAATCTGCTTGAATATTACGCCATCCAGGGATGTACTCAATGGTAAACTGATGTTCCTGTAACCTTGCGGCTAATCTGGCCAGACGTGGTGACACCTTGTTAGCTCCCCCTGGTGACAGTACCCTCAACAATGGTTTATGATCAGTACGAAGTGTTATTTTACGTCCCCAAATATAAGTTCTGAAATACTCAGTACCCCACGAAGCAGCTAATGTCTCTTTCTCAATGACAGGGTAATTCTGCTCTGATTTAGTCAATGACCGTGAGGCAAACATCATCATCACTTCTCCTTTATCAGAATTTTATGAAAGGACAGCTCCTAACCCAATTGCACTCGCATCCACTGTTACAATGGTTTTTGCTTCCACATGGAAGGGTACCAACACTTTGGCCTCACACATTTCTTTTTTTATGTTCTGGAAGGCAATTTCTTGTTCATCTTCCTGTTGTGTAGCCATTTTAGTTATAGCTCCATGCACGTTATTTTAACACACTAGGCCGCTGTACACTTTAACCTAGATATATTTTATTCAGCTTCACTTTATTATTATTACAATAACAATTTTTACGGTCTTGTTTATTTTCACCTATCTAACTGTTTTTGCCTGGGCCAGCACTCTGTTCTTAACCAAGACATTCTTGATCACCCTGTGCTTCATTCAAGGCTGCAGTTCGGTACATTGCCGGTGAACGTGGTAAAGGTTTAGGGCCATATTTATACTTTTTGATGCAAAACTGCGCTAACGCAGTTTTGCGTCAAAAAAATTAGCGCCGGCTAACGCCATTCTGAAGCACCATGCGGGCGCCGTATTTATTCAATGACGTTAGCCGGCGTTAGCCGCCGGCGCTGCCTGGTGTGCGTGAAAAAAAATGACGTACACCAGGCAGCGCCGGCGTAGGGGAATATGGATCTTGGGCGCCAAAAAATGGGGCAAGTCAGGCTGAGGCAAATTTTTCGCCTCAACCCGATTTGCGCCATTTTTTTCGACTCCCAACCCCCATTGAAATTACTCCTGTCTTAGCAAAGACAGGAGTCATGCCCCCTTGCCCAATGGCCATGCCCAGGGGACTTCTGTCCCCTGGGCATGGTCATTGGGCATAGTGGCATGTAGGGGGGCACAAATCAGGCCCCCCTATGCCACAAAGAAAATAAAAATTATTACTTACCTGAACTTACCTTATGTTCCCTGGGATGGGTCCCTCCATCCTTAGGTGTTCTCCTGGGGTGGGCAAGGGTGGCAGGAGGGGTCCCTGGGGGCATGTGAGGGCACCTCTGGGCTACTTCCGAGCCCACAGGTCCCTTAACGCCTGCCATGACCAGGCGCTAAAAAACGACGCAAAAGCGGCTGGACGTCATTTTTTTTGACCCGCCCACTCCCGGGCGTGAGTTTTGCCCGGGAGTGTAAATACGGCGCACATGCCTCGGAGTCAATTTTTTAGACGGGAATACCTACCTTGCATATCATTAACGCAAATTAGGTGTCCACGCTAAAAAATGACGCAAACTCCATGGACTTTGGCGCTAGACGCGTCTAACGCCAAAGTATAAATACGACTCCACGAGGACAACTACGCACAAGTCAGGTGGGGCAACAAGGGCCAACTTACCGATAGAATCCACGTCTCTAGGGGTGTGCGGCAAGGTTGCGTACTTGCCCCGACCCTCTTTTCCCTGTACATCAACAAAATTGTCCCCTCCCTCCTCAGACTGCAGGCTGACGCACCTTCACTTGGCACACAAAAAATCCCAGTCTTACTCTTTGCCGATGACACTCTCTTGATATCTAAGACCCCTAGTGGTCTAAGGAAACTCCTTGCGTGCTTCGAGCATTTCTGTTCATCCCAGGGACTCGAAATCAACGCAACGAAAACCAAACTAATGACCCTTAATCCCCACAGATCTTTCAAAGGGAAATTTACTCTAGAGGGCTCCTCACTCGAGAAGGTGGGCATTTTCAGCTACCTGGGCATAACACTCACTGACAACATGTCCTGGAAGCCACACATAGGAAAACAAGCCCTTAAATTAAGACAAACAACTGGGGCTCTACTAAAAAACTTCCACCTCTCACACACAAAACCAATTCGCCCAGCATTACAATTATACGAAGCCCAGGCAGTTTCCTCAGCGCTCTACGGGGCTGAACTTTGGGGTTATACCAAAACCCAAGACCTAACCACCGCTGAAAACAACTTCTTAAGAAACCTTGTGTCCCTTCCGCTAAGCACCCCACTGTTCCCTCTTTTCAAGGACCTCGGCATCAAACGCATTGGTCACAAAGCCCGCCTGCGACCTCTGCTGTACTGGCGGCGTCTCTGGACCACTCCGGAACTTGTCATCTTCACCGAAGCTCTACAGGTCATCCTAAAAGCCGACCACCTGCACAGAATCCCCTGGCTACGATCCATCAAGGATTTACTCCACTCTATCGGGCTCGATGATCTCTGGAACTCACCAGCCACGTCAGTCTTTCCCTCGAAAAGCGAACTAAAGAAACTTTACTGGCAAAGGGCCAACAACGAAGACACTCGGGCTGCACTCCACACTACATTATCTTGTGACTTTGCCAACCTAAAAGAGTCATGCAAGTACGAAACTTTTTGGGACCTAATCACGGCCCCAAGGGAAAGGAAACTGTACTTCCAGCTCCGCATTGGAACACTCCCATTAAGACTTTTCACCAGCAGCTGGTCACACAACGAATCCACCGCATGCCCTGCTTGCAAAGCCCCCGTGGAGAATCTCCCTCACCTCCTTTTTGCATGCCCCGCGTATACTGCCCCCGTAGGAAATGGCTGGCCCCGGCATGCAGACTACTGGGAGCACGCTGCTCTGCGCTAGCTCTGCGAATCCTTAGATCAGACACCAGACCAACGCTAGTGATCGCTATCGCCAAATTCCTCGGAGCTAGTTGGCTTATTAGAGGGAAAACTCTCCTGGACAAAGACTCCAAATAAGACTGTCCCAACATCCTGCAGAGTGCATTTCACTTCATTTCATTTTTTCTAATTTCATTCCATTTTATTCTATCTCATTTTTATTCCATTTTAATTTTTATTTATATTTCATTCCCTTTTATCACCATATTTACCTGCAATTTTATTTTATCATGTGCATTTATTTGTATTTATTACTGCTCGCGCTTTTTTGGCTCCTGTAGCAGCAATAAAGCTTCTTTGAATTGAAAAAATATGGAGTGTTTTGCATCGGAATTGCGTAAAAAAAAACGACGAAATTCCGGCGCAAACAGAGTATAAATATGCCCCTTAGTCTCCAACATTCGTAGAAAATACACATCATTACTTAGGGACATTTTCTCAGAACATCAGCTATGTTATTATATAAACACTTCCTTGTCCCTTACACGTTAGAGGGAGATTCCAGCCAGGGAACCACGACTATATGCTGATTGCTGAATGCTTTGCTACAGATACTATCGCAGACCATAGGCCTTTGCTCAGGTATGGAGGTTGATGTCTTCCCAGTGGAACCTGAAAGGCAGAATTAGAGCTTAACATGCTGTGCTCAAATTATAACTTAGATAGGAAATATTCTTTCAATTATAGTGGCAATATGATAGCGTTGTTTTTATGCTTCACTCTTCTCGTCACAATTTTAATACTGTCATGTTGTGTCGTCCTGGTTATTGCAGCTCACGCTTTGCTATCTAAGATGCAGTTGTTTTATTGAACTAATCATTGAAACATATACTGCTTCTGTTTGTCATTTATATATGAGACTAAGTTGTAAATGAGAGCGAACCGGATGCGACCTGAGTGACCACGACTTCCCTGAGAAGCCTAGTATGTCATGCGCTCGGCTGCCCAATCATCACTATCATGTGGTAGGGATGAGGCACTGCTAGTTGGCTGGAGCAAATCCCGGATTAGAGCCACAGGTGTCACCCGCAGTGGGTTAGACTCAGTCTCCCACACCGTGGACGATTCTGCTGCTCAAAATCCAGTAATTAGAATGATGAGAGCCTACGCGACATGGTGCCGCCAACATTTGGTCAGGCTTTAATTTTCGGGTCCTCTGGAGTATCTCAATCTCATTATATATAATGACGCCTCAATACCGTATACGGAGACGTCTGTGTTACTGAGGAGTTCCACCCCAGCTGCGTAGGCTATCCTATTTGCAGCTGGAGGTTGTTCAAGCTTGAACCTTAAAAGGAAAGCCCTATTTGGTGTGCCTTCTCTGAACTTATAGTGTTACTACAATGGCGAATCCGCAGCAGGTATGAATAGCGGTTAATATGAGACAACCTCCAACTACACATTTATTAGTGAATGGCCTAACGGCCCAGGGGGGTCCAGTCACATTTGTGGTGGATGCCCATGAAGCTTATAGAACAGAACTTTTTTATTCTTGGGTCACATTTCCAGCAGTTGATGGGAACACGAATACATTTCACCAAAATACACCTGCAAATGCGCATGGACAATACAGAGCATATGCATATTTAGAAATACCTCTATCTTATCAAGAACATAATAATTGGCTTGATGGCACCCTACCCCACACAATATTACCAGTAAGGTTAGGTCCTCTAAGTAATGATGGTCCTACCTGGCCTTTATTGGCCACTTATACACCACATCCTGCAGTTTCAAATTTAGCGGTAGCTGAGGTTTGTTGTTTATATACTGAACTAACAGCGATGTATAGACGATTAGTACAATTTGTAATGCAAATATTAAATACAAACCCAGCACATGTTGCTCCAGCACATCCACATGCAGCAACGGCAGGTATAAATCCTGCGACTGTACATTCGATTACGGGTAAAGTACCCGTCAAACGAGAGGAAACTCTGTTTTGGTTAGCACAAAAGATTAATGCGCTGGAGGCAGTATTCCCCCATACGGTACCTCAGGATAAACATAGAATATTAACACTGTGCTTGCCCTTTGGGATGGTCCCTAACTGTAATACCTGGGGCACGTTGATTGCTGCGCTCTATACAACCGCACATGGAACACCGACACTTGCCAATTTACCGGAGATGTTGAAACAAATTCAAGATTAATATGCGGCTGCCCCGGCCCTAGATTTAGGGATGCAATTCATGGACAATTTTGCCACAGTATCCTCAATCATTTGAAGTGATCTTAAAGGGGAAGCGGTGGCGCTTGAAGTGTGCGTGCGGCTCCGTGATATTCCGCAATAGGATCAGGAACGAGAGCTGCCTAAAATAATCGCAGAGACCTATTTAAGTATTGGTCAAGATAGTCTATGGGCCAGACCACAAAAACCACAATTTCAGGGAAAATCAATTAAAGATTCCCCTAAGAAAGCACCTGAGGGTAATAAGAAACGATGGGATAAAAAGCAACAAACTCCTAAAAAAGAGAGGGGAGAATTCCGCATACGGAGACCCCGCAGAATAGATATAATCTCAGAAACAGAAATAATATAAAAACACCTGATAGATATCAATATACTGATACACGCCAATCTCGTTCCTTTCAAGACTTATCGGAAAAACAAAATGAGAGAGGTGCGCGATCAGAGTGAAGGACAGAGTACGTGAAACCGAGACAGAAATCACAACGCTCTTCGGAGGTTTCTGTTAAAAAGGAAGAGAAACCCGCCCAACAAAAACCACAATTCAAAAAGAAAAAAGTGGCAGCAGTCACAGTCTGACATGCCACTCAGGAAGAGAGTCCTCTTGAAGAACAAGAAATGGGCTCTAGCACTGCTAGACAGCGTGGCAGAGGTCACAATAGTTCGCCGGAAAGCAACTGATGACTTTATACAAGTAGAGACTGCGAACAAGCGCGTCTCCACGCCTGATAGGGTGTATAAAGTAACGCTACAGTTAGAAGGAGACATTGAACGCATAATAGACGCAATCTTTTGGGATTGGGTAGTAAACATATATGATGTCTTATTGGCCAAACAAGATTGGCCACCTGAATTTGTCCGTACCTGCCTATATGGAGAAGAAGTCATTAAGCCTTCCTTCTCGCCCCTTGTTCCAGAGGAACTCGCTGAATCCTATTCCATTGAATGGGCTTTGGCACAAGCACCCGCATTATACAGAAATCACGTAGGATGGGATAAAGAATCCCCATACCATGTAATTCCAATTAAAAGTGAACTTCAACCACAACCACAGTATCCTATAAAACACGAAGCAAAAGCACAGTTGAAAGAAATACTCAGACAATTAGAGTACCAGGGTGTAATTGAACCCTGTGTCTCGCCAATGAATAATCCATTATTCCCAGTAGCTAAGCCAGACCATTCATATAGAATAGTCTTAGACTACAGACATTTAAACAGTCATACATTCACTTATGCTATCAAAAACGTGCATAGCACAGCACTAATGAATAACATAGTGAGTAACAAATACAAAACAACACTGGACATTTCCAATGGTTTTTTTCTGCCAGAATATAGCGTCTGGGAGTAGAGACTTGACAAGTTTCAGTGCACAGGCTCCCAGAAAAAAATCTGTCATTTACCTCAGGGGTATAAGAACAGCCCAGGACTGTTTGCAGCTCGTGTTACTGCAATTTTGCACAAGATTAACCCTCAAGCATTGTCCTATGTAGATGATATCTATCTTACAGATGATGAATTGCTACAACATTTAAGACAGGTAGCCCGCATTGTTGTCGGATTTGCTGAATTTTGTTACAAATTCAACTTCAAAAAACAAAGATTGCCTTCATCGGTGTTCTGTTCCTGGGATATGAGCTATCAAGTGAAGGAAAGAGCCTAGTGCCACAATTCTTAGAGAATTGCACACAGTTACAACCACCAAATATGATTAAAAAACTCCAATCTTTATTGGGTTTACTAAATTTTGGCAGAACTTACATTCCAGATTATGCTAAGCGCATAAAACCTTTATACGATCTAATACGTCCTGATTTTTCAAGTAAATTCTGGACAATTGAACATACACGAATTCTTCGCGAGTTGCAAACAGACATGCTTGCAGCACAACACCTATACACGAGGCACAAAAAAACACATTTGGTCATCAGAGTAATAGCTGGGGCCATTGGTTTCACCTATGTGACATTCAATGAAGGTGAGACAGTCCTGATTGCATACAAATCACACTTATATTCGGCGGCGGAACAACGCTTTGCTCCCACTGAGAAAATTTTCACTGCTGTGCAGATGGCTGTCACTAAAGAAAGACCTCTTGCCCAAGGAAAACGCATTATTGTTGTTTCTACGATCCCAGCCCTCGAGGCTGTTACAAAAGCCAGTGTTCCAAATGCGAAAGCATTAAATCCACGTTGGATACATTGGGCTACGTCTCTGACAGCCACTGATATAGACTACATTTTTGACCCAAAGTTACAAACTCAAGAATTTTTACAATACGAAATAGAATACCCAGTTCCAGCAAATACATTGCCTATTAAACAATATCATAGAGTCATGTACACCGATGGCTCAGCACACCCTGCAATTGGAACTAAACACCAATATTCTGCAGCTTGCGCAGTCGTAAGTGGCTACATGGAGGGCGATAAATTTTTTTCCTCTACATACCTTTACGCAAACTGTGGGGGATTGCACAGCACAATTGGCAAATCTAAAAGCTCTGCTGATGGCACTAGAACACACAGATCCTGCACAGCTTACGCTGATTGTTTGTGATTCATATTATTGTGTCCAGTCCTTTAATGAATACCAGCATTATTGGCGTCAGAATGGGTTCAGAGATTCCAAAGGCAACACCATAAAACACAGACTCCTGTGGGGGAAAGTAGCAGATCTGAAAGAGACGCTACCAAATGTCCACGTTGTACATACACTTGGACACCAGCGTGTTGGGATACACGTTGCTGGAAATACATTGGCTGATGAAGCCTCAAAGTCAGCAGTTGCGGTTGCTGCTGTAGCTGCAGTGACTCGTTTGAGTTCCAAACAGGACGCAGACATTTGGGATGCCGTGACAGCTACGGCTGATGGTAAGCCCTATCCTAAAGGATTTCCTAATAAATATTTCTACCGAATGGGAGATTGCCTCAATGCTGAAGTTAGAATACCAGGTGTAGGCGTAAGGGACATTCCTAACAAAGACATAAGGCCAGGGTTGATCAAAGCAGCACATGAGGGGCTGGCATCTGCCCATGCTGGCGTGGCGGCTACAATTTAGATCCTGCAGGCCCGTTATTGGTGGCCAGGTCTCTACAAAGAGACTAAGCAGTATGTCCTTTGTTGTGACATCTGTCAACAAATTAAAGTTTCCAATGCCCAGCGCCCGCCGCAGACACCCTTCTTAATTTCTAACAAACCATTACAACGTGTGTACTTGGACCACTGTGGTCCTCTAAAACCTGATAGTGCATACAAATATATTTTAGTAGCTGTTGATTCATGATCCAGATTTTTATGGGTGTGGCCACAACGTTCGGCTGATGCTCGGACTCTTATTAAAGATTTGCGAGTCTTTATCGGTAAATATGCGGTTGCGACCTTCCATTTGGACCAGGGCCCTGCTTTCGCCTCAAGGGCATTCAGGGACGCCATGGCTTCATTGGGGGTCCAAGTCCAGTACTCATTTCCATTTCATCCCAAGGGAAATAGTGTCGTGGAGCGATTAAACCGTGATTTAAAGCAATCCTTAACAACCAGAGTCTTAGGTACGTGTCGTAGTTGCCTTAATCACCTATATGGAGTCCAGAGAGCACTAAATAATCTGCCTAGAAGGTCCCTGGGGGGGTCGTACTTCATATAAGTGCCTGTTCGGAACTCGAATGTATGTTCCGGATCTTGATGGTCGTGGCATGGAGGCAGCAGAAACAACTTTTGACTTAAATGAACGTGTCACAGTCTTACAGGAATTGCAACAGTTCTGTGATGATAATTATTTTAACAGTGCTGCCTCCACAGGAATCAAGAATGTGCCTGTAACATCTACCGTCTGGATTCCCAAAGTTGGGAATCTTGTATGTGAGAAAGTCACTGTGAAAAAGGAATTTGGCCCAGTCCCAGTACTAGGGATGCACCATACCAAAACTGTAATTCCACCACCGTTGGCAGGTGCCAAAGAAAATCATTTTGTCTCCATCGACAATGTCAAACTACACTATGTGGCGATCCTGCACAGCTGACCAAGAGGAACATCCAGTAGTTCCTGAGTCCCTCTCACTACTGGTGAAGAAGTTCCTCTACAAGGTGTATATACCAACACAGACACCTCTCCGAGCTTGGGGAGGGTGGAAGATGATCTTGCATTAGTTCCACTAACGTCAAATAATTTAGAAATATTTTACCAAGTTGACTCAATTCCAACACAGACAGATGGTGCTATCTATAGTGTGCCACCACAAGAAACACCAACTCCACCACTGACAACGGCTCTGCCATTTGCACAAACTGCCTCTGGATATTTTGCCGACTTCAACTATGACTTCTCAGACTCATTCGCCTCTTCGACAGCTGACTTGTCAAGTGCACGTATTCTAAATAACTGTCTTAAAGAAACATATTTTATCTTTCCACAGAACTATCTATGGCTCTCTTTAACTGTCTTAGCCTTTCTACTTTGGATTGGTATTGTCATCAACTTTTTCTTTTTAATACATGGTCACTTTCTTCCTGAAAGATCATCAGTAGAACTGGTGGAGGAGGTTTTAAAGCCACATTTTTCATCACGTAAAGTCCAAAGAGACTTATCCTTTTTGAACATTTCCACAGTGCCAATTCCTAATGGGATTGTTTGGGACAAAGTAATGTTTGATATATATGGTCCCACGGAAGTTGTTCAAATAATGTATGTGTTCAAACTATCAATGAATGATATAGGAATACCAGGCATTGTTTCTGATGATTGGGATGTGAAAACAGTTGATTCTATGATGACTGAATTGCAATATTATACTGTCTTTGAAAACGAAGATGTTTACCAATTTAAAGAAAACTATGGTGAAATGTTTTGCTAAAATTATTATGGGCACCATTTCATACATAGAGAGAGCAGCCCCAGAACTGTTTTTAATTATACGCAATGGGAACATTGCCCGACTCTGCCACAGGGGAGTTCCAAAACATACTCTGAAAAGTTCGCATATTTTTCTGGGCACAATGTGAAAAAATCTGAGTCATACTATTTTAAAGTACCACCTACTAAGGATATACATATATGATAACCAATACAAAATGTATATATTCAGAATCCTTTGTTTTCCGGTTATCGATAGAAGGCTATGAATATTGGCTGAAAACGATTGATCTGAAAAGTGTATGGGGAACAAGAAATTGGCAAATCAAGTGAAAGGAAGCTTTGTTTAGAGCATGCCTTATTCCTGTACAAATGATATTTTTAAATGAAACAGTACAACAGACAAGTTGTTTGGGCTTAGCTAGAATTAAGGAATTAAACATGCCCAGCATACCTGCCCTGGCAAAGTTTTATAAATGGCAAAGATATACAAATGCAACTGAAAATCAGCTTGATGAATGGGTCCAGAATGGTACATTTAATGCATCACTGACACGTCCTGCCGGGTGGTTATTGTGGCCAATAGATACCAATGGGTGTCATCAACATTTTATTAACTCCTCAGGGGGCTTTAGGACGAGTAGGCCAGACCCTCGCTATATATCATCCGAACATGCAGGCATAGTTACTACATATAGTATGGGAAAATTGTGCCAACAGTGGTTAAAATCATCCTCACTAAATGCAGTTAAAGAACACCTCAGTCTCCTGTCTAAAACCACTGATTTACAAGACTTTCTGTTAGGCCCCAGAACACCACGTAGGAAGCGTTTCTTATATGCAGTATATAATGAAATTTGGAAGCTTTCCCAACAAGATGCTGCTGCCCGGTTAAGGCAAATAGATCAGGAAAATCTAAAAAAGGCATTAGCTGTTGTGGATAATGGGATTAACACCTTGTCCAACTGGATATATACCATAAATAATATTGTCATTGAAACTTTTGCCCTTTGCCTAGAAGTTTCCTTATGCTTTCTGTCTTATCAGCAAAGTTCTTTATGAATTTTGAGCAATACTCAATGAGTCCCAAAAATGATCTTAGTTGCTCTTTGTCCTGGGGGGATAGAACTTTCTCAATGGCCTTCAAAAGATTCCTCTTAGGTTTGACTCCTTATTCTGAGAGAGTATACCCCAAATACTAAATTTCGTTAACTAGAAGTTTACACTTTTCTTTCTTCAACGTAAGACCTGCTCTTTTAACTCTTTCCAATGCACACTTCAGTTCTTGGTTGTGTTTTTCCAAGTGTCCCCAAAATTTAGGATGTCAACATGAAAATAAATCACGTTATCAACCCATTCAAACACATTACTCATCATTCTTTGAAACACACCCGCAGCAGAGGCCAAACCAAATGGCATCCTTATGAATTGAAATACCCCATCCATTGTGATAAATGCCGTCAATTCTTTGGATTCTTCAGGTGACCTGATTTGGTGATACGCACTCTAACTTGGCAAAATACTTTCCACCCCTCAGCAGTAAAATGAATTCATTAATGTTCGGTGATGGGTAATTGTCAACCACTATATTTTGGTTGAATGACCTGAGGTCAACACAGAACTTTAAAGAACCATCTGACTTGCTCGTGATAACTACTGGGGAAATCCAGCTCGATGTCTCAATCTGTTCTATGATGCCCTCCTGTACCATATCAGAAATCAATTTTTTCACTTCTTTTCTCGCCTTAATAGGAACCTTCCTCAACTTATGTTGCACCCGGACTACATCTTTCCTTACCACAATCTTGTGAGTATACCCTTTAAGTTCTCTTAACTTATTAGCGAAAACTTCTTTGTTCTCCTCTAAGATCTCATCTAGGGTGTTGTCCTGTAACATCATGACCCTATCATCTGCCCTGGGATCCAAACTGATGTGCAAATCATATTGGTGGTGCCAACCCAAAACTGGCGGACCATTAGTGGCCACATAAACCTTCCCCTCAATTTGTCTCTCACTAAACCTTATCTTTGCCAACATGAACCCAATTATATTTATTTTTCCACCCTGATACCCACCAGGATTAATATCTTTTGGTAAAAGACGTACTTTAGGCCATTCTTTGACAAACATGTTTTGGGGTGCAATTGTATATAAGGAACCAGAGTCAATCATCAGTTGGACACTTCACCCACTCACCATGAAATTTGCCGTTGGCCTGGGCGGTCTAGGTACATTTCTCTTCCCATGACCAATGTTCTCTATAGACAGGACTCTATCCACTTCTTCACCCACCTCTATACAGTATTCATGTATGACACCTACCCTAAACTTTCCACTGGTCTGGCACATGCGTGCAAAATGCCCCATTTTGCCGCATTTCATGCATTCTTTACCCAAAGCAAAACACGATTTTGAGTCTGTAATATGAAACTTGCTCCCACATCTTGTACACATATTACCATAGGTTTTGTTCACCTTGTTATAAACATTCTTAATATTATTTTTTCTTGGACGTCCGCACACCTTTTGTGCTTGCTAAAATGTTATTGCTTTCTTTCGTAATACAATTCGTATTCGTATCAGAACTGTCAGTGAACACTCTCTCCTTCTTTTCCATCTCCCTCATACAGTACTCAGACTGTTCAACAATTTTTGCTAATTCAACGGCATCCTGCAAAGATAGATTCTTAGCTGCCCATAATCTCTTCTACGACACTGAACTATTAACTGATCACTCTTCTGTCATCACACCAAATTGGCACTTAGTGGACAACTCTCTCAATCTTGTAACAAATTTGTTGATGCTCTCTTCTGATCTTTGTGGCTGAGTATAAAATGTATGTCTCGCCATGACAATATTGACTTATTTTGAAAATCTTTTTTCCAGTCTTTTCCTCGCCTCCCTGTACACGTCTGCTTCCTGCTGACCATCCTGCCCCAAAATTGGAGGTAAGTACTTAAATATTCACTGACCCTCCTGGCCCAGCGTGTTTAAAAGTATAGCTTTCTTCCTCGATGGTCTCAAATCCTGACCATCCAGTGCCACCAAATAATTTTCTAAAATGTCAATCCATTCATCCCAAGGAATAGGTGGATTCCCTGGTTGAGCAAGGAACGGGGGAGGTGGCACTATACCTTGCGTATTAGTGCCCATGAGTAAATTCTCCTCACGGTGTATAAACAGACTGCAGACTCCCAAAAAGGAACTGTGCACAAAAATTTGTCATAGTGTGTCCATATAACCAAAATAGTCAGTGAATAGTATAGATTGAGCTTGTTTTATTATTTATATGTATTATTTTTTTTAAACCATGTAGTCTTCAAAGAAAAAGAAATATGGAAGGATTTCCTGCCTCCTAGAAACCATCACATCGCTACGCATCTGTTTCCAAAGAAATTGACAATACAATCCGTATTTTCTCCCCCCAAGATTGCCGCCACATCATTTGACGTATTTTCTACAGGCGGCGGGCGTTGTTTCGATGCTAAACACGCTGGGATGCAGATCAGTGCACACGAAGTGCCGTCCGTTGCACGCGCATGCGCAATAGCTGAAGCAGGGATCGCTGAGTCCAGCGTGCTCTAACAACACGCTTGAAAGAAACTCATCGGGTTTTAACCAAGAAGTAACCCATAAGAATATCAACAGTCTCCGGAAACTTAAAAATTATCCTTCCATAGGAATCGTGGGTTCATCTCTCCGACGTCTTTGTACTTCCGTGATGTGGAGGTTTAGGTAGGTGCTCGTCGCCAATGTAATGATGTGTGTAATGACTCTCCAGACGAATACGAGTCCTCCAAAGTATATGTTTATTTAAACCACACAGTTAGTACGAAAACAATTATGAATCCCTCGTCAACCTCCTGGCCTTCACTCTGATCCACGTTCACCGCCTGTCCAGCTCCAACCGCCCTCTTCGAATGTAGAATTCTCTGTATGCGTTGCATGCCGAGAATTCCACTACACAACATACCTATTTATGAGAATGTCACACAGAGCAGTGCAGCAAGTCACCTTGCTGTGCTGCACTGTTTGACAGGAAAAGGGCAGTTATGTGCTGTATTTAAGGTACTATGGTGCATATCTGCTATTTCCCCTGCACTTCCACCCTTTTGGCAGTCTAGTGCCAAAGCAGGCAGTCTTGCACCAATGCCACGTTGGAGCCTCACATAAAATGCCTTACAGGAGATGAGACAGGAAGAACAAAGAACCCCTTTGTTTTGACTGTCCAAATGCAAGGGCAGGAGGTAGTGACATGATGAACAGGGCAGGAACAAAGAGTCTGTGCCCTGTCTTGCAGCCCTTTTTATGTGTGGTGAAACCCATTGCCCCTAGCTCTCAGGAGCCTCACAAAGCAACTTGGGCACTGGATGCAAGGTGGTATGTCCGATGAAATGGGCTTGCTGACCGCTGACCCACCATCTTGCATCTCCCGGCCCAGCCATGCCATCCATATTGTTGGCGCTCCCCATTCTGGGGGAAAGTCTTTATACAGAGGATTGTATTTGAATCTAACAGTTGCCCCAGTAGTTACAAAAAGTATCTATTTGAGAGTCAAAGTAAATAATATTGTATTGTGCAGGTAGCCTAGGGTCCTCTCCGTATGGTAAAAATGATAGCAACTATTAAGTGCTCTTAGAGTCTAGGTCTCAAGCATGATGTATTTTCAGGGGAAGTATATACCCTGCATGTCCTTTTGATGGCTGCCACCGCTAGTGTGCCTGGCTAGCTGGGATTTACATGATAAACTTTTTGGAAGGAAGGATGAGGTTATCTGCCATACCTGGGTTGAATATGGATCTGTGACTGTGTCTGCTGAGTGCTGTAGTGTGAATGGATTTGTTTTGATGTATTATTTGTAGAAATATCTTGGTGCTAGGAGTAAACAACAGGCGTGAGCTGATTAAAACTCTGCTGGTCACTAAAACTAAAACACCAGAGAATGCTAAAAGCTGTAAAATAAAAGAGTACATGAACAAAATAAGAGCATTTTTAAGTCTTTCCTGCAGACCACATATGAAAGAGTAGTTCTCATATGTGGCACCCTCCCATACAGAAGCTCTTAAAATGGGGAACTACGAGCACAAGTATGGAGTTAGAGTGAAGGTCCCTACTCGGTACAAATCTTCTAAATTGGTCATGTTGGTGCAATTTCTCTGTATTGTAGATGATGGAGGGTGTTGCCTAGCATGGGGGATATATGGAAGAAAGATCTCCTTTGGGTCGGAACCATGTTTGGAGGCAGGTCTCACTTTAGCTCTGGTGGCAGCTGGTGCGACAAATGTTTTTGACACCACCTCGACCTCCCCACTACCACCCAGCAAAAGTGCCCCTCATTCCTCTCGCATATACATGTAAAGGCTGGTTTTACTAATTCCTTCAGCTACCCCATAAAATACAGATCTGTTCTTTGCAGTAGGCATGTTAACCCTTTGTGCCACTTTATTGTGAGTCGAAACTGCCACTAGACAAAACTCTGATCCTCCTTTTTTTAGCTGGAACATTAATCACAAGAGTTATCTTGATATTTTTGTTGCTACGTGAAAGCTGGACGCACAAGGAGCTGTGCAAATGATAGGTTTTGGTCAACTCATTGCTCCCACTGAGGTCAGTGCCCGCCCCTCAGGTCGGTGCCCAGTTCAGCTGCACCGGTCGCACCTCCCTAAAGTCGTCCGTTTTTTAAGGTGTTCTCTCCTAGAAGATAAATCAGTGCCACTCACTGGCTGATCGAACACAGGGCTGGTGTCAAGCTACTGGCATTCTGATTTTCCAGGTGAATCGGATCCCAAAAGCCATCTCTATTTGGCAGCAAAATGCAAGCGAAAAAGTGGAGTTAATGGGAGGTCAGTAAGTGGGCAGATGCTCTGTGGGTCACCACTTGATAAAGCTACCAACATTAGTAATTGACTTAGAGCACCAAGGGGATCCTCATTCCATTGTTCAGGGCTGCATGAGATTTAGCCTTCAGCGTAATCCAAAAGCCATGTGCACCCAAGGCCACTAGGCTAGCTCAATTTTTATGGGCCCTAATGCAACTTTGAAGGAATATTCAGCTCACACTATAACGATTTTGTTTCACTGCTTGCTGTTCTTTACACTTGAGAAAGGTGGTAGCACTCTTGTATTACAATAACAGCTGGTAGAGGTTGTCTTAGTTAATGATGAGTAAAATAAGTAAGATACTTCAGAGTCTGAGAGAACTCTGTGGGCCAGATTGAGGGATTTATAACTGGAATGTATTCCTCATTTGTTCCCTCTCTCTCGGAGGGCCATGGTGTGAGGATTAATGCCAGAGTACAGTACCTGGCGATGTGAGACCTTTTGTTGTGTGAGTGGATTTAAGTATATAAATAAGATTCTTGATCTCCGATAACTAGGTAGAGGCATGGATATACAATACATAATTTATACAATACAGTGTTCTAGGAAAACATTATACCATTTCCCCTCCATACAGGAGGTGATCCCTCTCACCTGTGATTCTTGTATCTTTGTCAACGGGTTTACAGCCACACAGATTCCGTTAGGGAAAGTATTATACTCCTGCACACTGGGTTGTGAAAAAACAGATTTAAGAGATAACTGCAATTAGTATGGGAAGGTGAAAACACTAGTGGCCTGATTTATACTTTTTTTGCGCCTCATTTGCATCGTTTTTTTATGCAAAATCAGCGCAAACATACAAAATACAATTGAATTGTATTGTAAATAGTATTTATATAACGCTTACTACCTCTGACGAGGCGTCAAAGCGCTTTTAGGCAAGTAGCACGCTACTCCAGAACCCAAAAGGAATTAGTGTTGGATTAGTATAGGGAAATATGAGTACAGTTTTAGTATTATTATGAGTTAATTTGAGCCGCAGATATGTTGTACTTTGTAAGTTTCCACTGTTTTTGCATCAAAAATTACGCAAATGCACCGCTAAAAAAGTATAAATATGTGCCTACATTTTGTGTTTGTGCAGCTTTTGCGTCAAACAATTACACAAATGCAGTGCTAAAAAAGTATAAATATGAGCCTAAGTGAGAGGTTCTTGAGCAGTGGATCACTGGGGGCAGAGTGCGGAAATTTTTATTTGGATTAGACACACTGGTGGGAGGAGTGGTGACCCACACTGCTTATTATATTTGCAGGCCTGCTGTGCGAGTTGTCATCAGTAAATGCCAGAGGGTGGGGGCACGAATTGCCATCTACATTCACGTACATTAATGATTTAAAGGGCATATACATTTGTGAACATGACCCTTAGTGCTACTTCAAAAATCTAAAGCAGGTTTGTACTTTGGCATCCCCACCCAAAAGCAGGGAGTGCAGTTACAAGTGGTGTGAAGTTTATTGCTGCCAGAAATAATGAGGCCCCGTGGGTCAGTGGAGGTGGGCCCCTGGGGGTGGGGGTATTTTTAAAGACAAAAACCATACCCCAAGGGTCAGTATTTATTGGGGCTAATAAATACTGAATACGTTTTTGCCACATAAGTGGGGAAGAACAACGTGTATTTTGGTTATTCCCGCTCTAACGTCCGAATGTGCCGGTAGGTATCGTTCATTTTCCCTTTATAATTTTGATCGTTTTAACCTGCTGACATTCCCCTAGATAAAATGGTGGTTGATGCCATAATTACTGCTAAAGCCATGCTTCCGATCTCTGTGCAAACGGGGTTTCCTCTCATAATGAGGACCTGGGTGTGAAAAGGTTTGACCCCCCCGAAGCTCCTGATAAATTTCGGCAGTTCAAGCCTGCTGGGAGAGGGAGACGTAGATTTTGGCACAGAAAGCACAGAAATCCGCATGCTGTGCCCATGCGTGGGTGTGGGGGGAGGGGGGTGGGTACATTCTATCATAATCAGCGGGTCAGATGTTATCGGTGATTAATAAACCACACCCTAAAGTGATCTCTTAACAAACACTTTACGGGAACCTTTTAAAGAACAAGTAAAGTGCTTCTGTCTTTCATCCCTAGTGACATTTTTATAAGGATTTTACCACTTTATTGCGAACATTTTTAAACGTGTTTTGGATCTCTCGGCCACATGCTCACTTGTTCATGGTGAGAAGTGTTTGGTAGTTACTACGTCACAAGTACAGACTATGGACTGGAGTAGCACTTGCTAGTTCCCTGCCCGTTGCGCTCATTTATTTCAGGTGTGAATGTAGATTACACGCATTAGCTGCAGCAGCCACGGGTTGAACAGGCACCGCTAGCACAGAGACTGGGCCTGAGTAATGCAGAGGCTACACAAGGGCCCCAGACGGGGTCGGGCTGGGGCAGAACGTATGCCCGGGCCCCAAAATAAAAGTGCCCATCACCAATTCGATGTCTAAAAACTGGGCCCATATTTAAAAATAGGTTTTATTTTGAACTTGTAAAGATGCGCTAAGATATTGTTTTGCAAAGTATTGGGTGCTGCATGCGTTTACGCTTGTGTAGCCGGTTTGTTAAGATATCTGGGAAATCAACAGTGAAAACCGCCCCACGGAACCATAAAACCGGCCCACAGACTGTTACAAAAACGAGCCCTGACACTGATCTGTCTGACCAGCCCATCGGGCAGTGGGAGATTGTCCTATAGGCCAGCCCGACCCTGGCCAGTGACTGACATTTAATATGCTTAGTTCATCTTACTTTTGTCGTGTAGACCCTTTTCGTTTTTTTGTGCTGTTGTAGGGTTATGTCGCAGAACATTTAGATAATAAATAAATATGTTCTAAAAACTGCTCATTATCCAACCCTCTCCCCCACCCCCCACTCCCCCTTTGCAGGAACTCGCCCTGGCATGTCGAGCCTTAGCATATGGAGGAGGCGGCATAATTTATACTGAATTTTTTCGACCATATCAAGTCATGTACTTTTGGTTAACATACTACATTGAGTAATAACAAAGAGGTAAAAATACAGAGGGCCACTGTTCATTCAGAGTGTGACAGCACAGAGCCAAGCGAGAGGCGCTTCACGGGGTATACATGCTCAGGCAGATCAGCACAGGGGACCCGAGCCCTTTTCGCAATGTATTAATTTGCTGCCATTCTCCAAAAGAAACATTGTCATTTTTCATGTGTTTAATCAAACAGTGCCTCATGATAAACGTATTTGCACCAATAGCAAATGGTGCAACATCTGTAGCTATCATTTGAGCAGTGGGCGCAGGGCACCGGGGCCCAGGGTGTCATGGGCCCAATGCACCTTGATGCTGTTCTTTATTACTCACCAGGGATGTTGCAGTAGGGACCATTGCAAACCCTGCTGACTGAAGACCAGCTACAACAGAAGGAACCGTGTGTGTATACTAAGGGGCATATTTATACTCCGTTTGTGCCGGAATTGCGTCGTTTTTTTTAACGCAATTTCGACGCAAAACTAACTCCATATTTATACTTTGGCGTTAGACGCGTCTAGCGCCAAAGTCCATGGAGTTTGCGTCATTTTTTTGCGTGGACACCTACTTTGCGTTAATGAGATGCAAGGTAGGCGTTCACGTCTAAAAAATCGACTCCGAGGCATGTGCGTCGGATTTATACTCCCGGGCAAAATTCACGCCCGGGAGTGGGCGGGTAAAAAAAAATGACATACGGCCACTTTTGCGCCGTTTTTTAGCGCCTGCAAAAGGCAGGCATTAAGGGACCTGTGGGCTCTGAAGGAGCCCAGAGGTGCCCTTCCATGCCCCCAGGGACCCCCCCTGTCACCCTTGCCCACCCCAGGAGGACACCCAAGGCTGGAGGGACCCATCCCAGGGACATTAAGGTAAGTTCAGGTAAGTGTTTTTTTTTTTTTTTTGTGGCATAGGGGGGCCTGATTTGTGCCCCCCTACATGCCACTATGCCCAATGACCATGCCCAGGGGACAGAAGTCCCCTGGGCATGGCCATTGGGCAAGGGGGCATGACTCCTGTCTTTGCTAAGACAGGAGTCATTTCTATGAGGGTTGGGAGTGAAAAAAAATGGCGCAAATCGGGTTGAGGCGAAAAAATTGCCTCAACCTGACTTGCCCCATTTCTTGACACCCAAGCCCCATATCCCCCTACGCCGGCGCTGCCTGGTGTACGTCGTTTTTTTCCACGCACACCAGGCAGCGCCGGCGGCTAACGCCGGCTAACGTCATTGATTAAATACGGCGCCCGCATGGCGCTTCAGAATGGCGTTAGCCGGCGCTAATTTTTTTGACGCAAAACTGCGTTAGTGCAGTTTTGCGTCAAAAAGTATAAATATGGCCCTAAATGCTTTACTACCATGTGTTAAGTTAGATGCCCCCCTCCCCTCAGCACCTTGAGACCCTCACGGGTGGTAGTGCGCTCTACAAATACACTGATTGATTGATACAAAAAAGAAACTGCCTCTAAACTAATACCGGCTGAGGGCCTTACAAAATCAGTACAGTGGGTTCTGAAATGTCAAATAACTCATAAGTTTATTTCGCAGTTGTGACATCAGAACGGCAACGACGTGGCTACCTTGTCAAACACACGTAAAGCTTGGAAAACTACCAGAAGATTGGCTTCACTGGACCATGTACTCTTTGATAGGGTGCCACTTTCTGTGCCAAGTACATCACTCATATCTCACTTAAACATTGCATGGTTCACAGCATTTTGAAGTTCGCCTTCCTGTAAATAGGAGCCAGTGAATGCTAGTCATGGTGAGTTACTTTGAGGCCTTTCCATAATCTCCCTTAGCAGTGTGTTTTTTACATGAGGTATATTTTTTGCCTAAAAAAAGTCACATAAAATAGCTGCAAATTCCATTTCATACTAGAAGCACAATTTCCAATAATTTTTGCAACATGTCATATAGAAAAAACTATGCAGTTTCGTACACCAGCCAGTTTCCCACTGGCGTCCTAGGACCTTTGGTACTCCAGCTGGATAACCAGGGTACTCCCTTTGTACACTTGACTCTCCTAGGATAGCAAGGATGAGCAGGACCGCGGATGCACAATATTTCCGAAGATTATGCACAAACGTGCTGAAATACTGCGACATCTGGGTGTGTGTTGGGTGAAGTGGTGGTGTGGCAATGTTACACTCACTGGAGTGTGGAGCCTATTCAGTTTGACACAGTTGTCTCTCAGGGCCTCTCCATCCAGAGGCACTGTAAACATGACTAACAAAGCTATTTCAATGTGCCTCTCCTGGAAGCATAGATGCGATTTGGTACGGTTCTATATAATTTCATCCAATCACTAATTTTTCCTTTTATTCAGTCACCTCAATCCATCCAGCCTTCCACCACTGTCAGTCTGTCCATCCATCCACACACCCACCCATCCATTTGTTGACTGTGCCTTTGCCTTGCACCTTCTACAATGCTTCACTGCCCGTGGTCTAGGTTTTTGAAATATAAATGTCCACCCATCCATTAGACAGCCCATCCATCTACTCACATGGTTGCCTCTTCGCCTTAGCCCCTGTACAGTGCTCAACTGCCTTTCGGCTAGGTTTGTACTACATAAATAGCCATCCATACAAACATTCATCCATTCATTGGCCGTGCCCATCCATTCATGTTTCTCGAGTCTATGTATCAGGTCGGCAGTATTTGTCATTATTTGAGCATAATTACTCTCAGAACACGCAGAGTACACAAGACTCACGACTAACAAATAGGCCCGACCAGAACATGTCTGTGGTCAGAGCCATAGTAATTTTTTTGCCACCCTAGGGAAAATGACTTTTGGTGCCTCGCCTGGCAGCGGGTCACATCTGCTGCTTTTTGGTGCAGCCCCCAGAAGGCAGCACTCTAAGACTACGGCCAGGTATGACTATGGCCAAGTATCGCCCTCCTGTTATCCCTAGACATCTTTAAGAGAACAATTTGACTGTGTAAGGTGCCTTATGTGACACTATTTTGACCTGTGATTGGAATAAATCAAAAAGGTAAGTTGATGTTTCCCGATGAAAACGTGTATGCGACACAGCATTTGTACATTTATTCAGTGGTTAAAATAAACGAGTTTTTCGACAGCGTTCGTAGAATATTCGTTTTTTATATAAAACATTGAATTGTTTAGCGCTCGTTTTTACCAGTCTATGAGTAAAATGTTTTTCTCTCATTTGTTTTCCACCAGCGACGCTGCGCCCACTGGGGCGGCAGTCTTCTCTGTTTTATCGAAATCTCTGTATTCTCACTGATTGTACCCTGCATAGCATGGCATGATATTCAACACTGTGAGACAAGTGTTTGATCTGTAAAAGAAAAAGACGTGGGGCCGGAAGTTTCCGTCAAAAATTGTCTTCCCAGGTGAGCGATAAGCCAAAACTACGTTTAGAAGAACTGTGGGATAGGTAGCAAATAGCCTTAATTTGTAAATTAATAAGTGCTGGTGGCCAACAATTTCTCAAAAGCCACGGGCTCTCACTGCCTAATGTCGGGGTTGCTAAATACCAAGACTGTGTGGTCTTAATTCCCCCTCACGACTCTTTCTCCCACCACTACACAGTCCCTATTCCTTTTTACTGCAGGTTCATTTTCATCGCTGCTTTCTCACTTTGTCACTGCTTTCCCATCTTTTACTTCTCTTTCCCTCGTTGTGTTTTTTCCGCTAGCTCTGTGCCAAAGCTTCATGAGGACGAATAAGTACCAGTCCTCAAAAATAAGGGTTGCCAGACACACCTACAAACACCGGCTCATAATAACACACTCACCCTTTAATATTTTCGGGCGCACGGACGATGTCTAAACTCAATCGCCGAATATTTTTTTGGCAAGAATTAGTTGCAGGATTGTGTGCAAATTAGGTAGCATCAGTAATTAATTTGTAAAAAAAAATCTGAACAATTGTCGGTCAGGGACCCAAAGATTCTCTCAGGATCTCACCGCCCTCTCTGCCAAATGCCTGGTTGCCGAATATCAATGCTGCTTTGTCTTCTTTCCACATGGCACATCTTTCTTTTACCATCCTTCCCGTCTCTTTACCTCACTCTTGCAGGTTCCTTTCCATTCATGCTTTCTCCCTTAGTCACAGTTTTCCTGTTTCTCTTCCTCTTTCTTTCTCCTGCTTCAGCCTTTCTCTCTCTTGCGCTGCTTCAGAGTCTGGATGATGGGTCTGATGATGGAGAATAAGTTCTGGTTACCAAAAATGAGCGCCAGTCCCACCACCTGCAGCCATCTTTTCAGTGCCTAGGAGCATATTTACAAGCCCCTAACATCTCCTTGCGCTACATTAGCGTAAATTCTGTTTACGCTATTGTGGCATTAGGAGGACTTTTTCTGTGCCATATTTGCAAAGTGGCGCAATGCCTGCTTTGTGCCACTTTGTAACCCCCTTGAGCCACATTATGTTATGTTATGTTTTATGGATTTATATAGTGCCTGACTGCCCACGGGCCTCGCAGCGCTCAAAACTGAAACCATAACATCACTCAAAAATATCCCCGGAAACTAAGCTCTAAATAGCCATGTCTTTACGGCCTTCCTAAATGAAAGTTCCTGCGTCATTGCTCGAATATTAAGAGGGAGGGAGTTCAAAAGCTTTGCTCCCTGATACGCCAGTGATCTTCCGCCCCATCTATCTTTCTTCACTTTCGGGATCACTCCTAACAATGCTAAGGAGGATCTAAGTGATCTGTTTGGTGCATAGAACAAAGCTAAAGACATTAGCATTTCTGGGCTCTGGTTATACAATGCTCTGTACATAAGTCATAATGCTTTCAATTGTATCCTCTTGGCCACCGGGAGCCAATGTAGCGCGGAAATTCCTGCCTTTATAGATTTTTTCTTGGGGACATCCAGCAGCAGACGCGCGAGGCATTCTGAACTCTCTGCAATCTTTTAATAACATAGCTTGGTGATCCAATAAACAAGGCATTTCCGTAATCAATCCGAGAACCAATCAATGCCTTGACAATTAATCTTTTAGCCATGAATGGGAGAATAGTAAAAACCTTCCTCAACATCCTAAGAAGGGCAAATGACGCGGACGCTATTTTGTTAGCATGATGAGACATTGAGAGTTGTGGGTCTAGCCAGACCCCCAAGCTTTTAATGAGTTCTTTGGGAGGAGGAAGAGAACCCCAACCATCTATAGTTGTCGGAATCACAAAGGGCTTTGTTGGATGCCCAAGAATCATCATCTCCGTTTTGTCATCATTGAGTTTTAATTTACTTCTCGTCATCCAAGCAGCAACTGCTTGGAGAGAGGGTCCAAATGTTGCCTCTGAGTCGTGAGAGTCTTTTAAGAATGAGACGATTAGTTGTGTACCGTCTGCATATGATACCACCTTCAGGCCAAAAGGTCCGACAATTCCTGCCAGAGGCAACATTTAGATATTAAATAATGTGGGGCTAAGGGAGGACCCCTGCGGAACTCCACAACAGCCAAAGGTTCGTTGTGACAGATGGGATCTATCTAATACCTGAAATGACCTGTCGTTGATAAATGAGGTAATCCATTCTAAAGCTGAACCAGAAACTCCAATTTCTTTTACTCTATTCTTTAATATATCCAGATCCACTGTGTCAAACGCCACACTGAGGTCCAGCAGGATAATAGCTGTCTCTATCCCGTTATCTAACTGCTTTTTGGCTTCTTCCATGACGGCGATTAAAGCGGTTTCAGTGCCATGAAGGGTCTGAAGCCCATCTGAGTGGGGTGTAAAATCTTATTCTCTTCCATAAAAAAGGAGAGCTGGGAGTGTACATGTTTTTCCGGATAGGCAGCAATGAGATAGGCCTATAATTGCTAAACAATTCCAGATCAAGATTCGACTTCTTCAAGAGTGGCTTGATAATAGCTTGTTTCCATAATTCTGGAACTATCCCAGTGCTAAGTGAGGAATTAATGAGGTTCGTGATTACGGGGACTGTCACTGGCCAACCCATAGATAGTATCTGGGGCGGTGCTGGATCAAGAGGGGAGCCTGATTTAGTGTTTACCAGATGTCTCTTTATGACATCTTCTTGTATTAGAGACAATTCAGATAGGGTTGATATCTCCCGCGATTCTTGCTTAGTAGCTTCATATTCCACATTCAGGACTCTAGGAAAGGTCACGTAAATGTCCAACACTTTTTGTTGAAAGTAGGATGCCAATTTGATGACATGGCCCTGAGGTGCGTCTAAAGGTGCCAGATCCTCTAGGGGTTGAGTCATTTCTTTAAGGACATGAAAAATCTCTTTAGGAGAGTTGGCCTCTAGTTCAATTTTAGATGTATAATATCTAGTCTGGGTGGTTTTTATTTCGGTGTGATACAACCAAATTGCTTTCTTATATTCTAGTTTTATCGTTTCATCTTGAGATTTTCTCCATCTCCTTTCCCATTTCCTGCAATTTCTTAGGACCCGGAGGCCTCCATACGACCCCCACTCCCCACCAGAAATACACAAACCGACAACTTTTAAACGTTGGAAGTGGTTTATTCAAACATCAAACATCTTATAACTTTTCAAGCATATTATATATTTACATCTCCTTATCTACATGTCATGAGCATTTCTGTGACCATAAATCAATTCTGACAGGATCCCTTCCGGTCCTGAACCACCATTGGACCACACAGGTGACCCATCTATCACCTGTATCCCTAGGAGGGGCGGTTACCCTGACTACACTGTACCTTGTCCTCATGCTTCGGGTTCCGCCCCTCCTCCAAACACCAATCAGACTCGGGGTGTAACGGGGCGGCCAAGGGCTGGAGCCCCATGTTCCCCCCAGCGATCTGAGCTCCCTTACCCCTTGATCTGGTGTGTACATCCGTTGGTTGGCTCAGAACTTCAGGATCCTATCCCAGGTGTCCTCCCGGGGGCCCCACCTCGGGGACCCCCCTTGTTGCTTCTAGTCACATTTATATCTCAATTCCGCAATACGCATGCCTACTGCCTAACAAAAGGAGAGGGTGGGTGGGTCAAACGCGGGACCCCGCTCCCGTCCAGCCGCTGCAAAATGGTAAAGAAGGGCTTGCCTTCTTGGGGGGCCATTAAATAGCCCCCCACCAGTCCGCGGCGGCCGGAACCAGTCAGGGCCCAACGTGGACCCAACGTTTGTTCCTGGGAAGACTTCCACCCCCAGGCCTCACGAGGCCTGGGGGTGGAAGTCCGACCGGCCACCTGCGCACCACAGGTGCGCACCCGTGAGGAGTGCCAGGCCTCGTAGCCCCGGCTCCTAACGGGCCGCGCCCCCCCACTTTGGCGGGGGCGCTTTACCCTAGGACCCGGAGGCCTCCATACGACCCCCACTCCCCACCAGAAATACACAAACCGACAACTTTTAAACGTTGGAAGTGGTTTATTCAAACATAAAACATCTTATAACTTTTCAAGCATATTATATATTTACATCTCCTTATCTACATGTCATGAGCATTTCTGTGACCATAAATCAATTCTGACAGGATCCCTCCCTGTCCTGAACCACCATTGGACCACACAGGTGACCCATCTATCACCTGTATCCCTAGGAGGGGCGGTTACCCTGACTACACTGTACCTTGTCCTCATGCTTCGGGTTCCGCCCCCTCCTCCAAACACCAATCAGACTCGGGGTGTAACGGGGCGACCAAGGGCTGGAGCCCCATGTTCCCCCCAGCGATCTGAGCTCCCTTACCCCTTGATCTGGTGTGTACATCCGTTGGTTGGCTCAGAATTTCAGGCTCCTATCCCAGGTGTCCTCCCGGGGGCCCCACCTCGGGGACCCCCCCTGTTGCTTCTAGTCACATTTATATCTCAATTCCCGCCACAAGGGCGACCAGGGCCCAAATGGTCCTTCGCCCTCCCCACCAGAAAACAAGCTACGCGCAAAGGCCCACATGTCATGAATGAATTGATCGGTCCCTGTATCAGATAGGTGCACCTGGTCCTTGTGGAACATGTGTGAGCCCTTTAATAGTTTGTGGGGGATGTTCCATAGCCGCCCTGGGCCCGGGCAAAGTTTTGCCATCTCAGCATTCAGCCGCCGTACCGAAACATTGATAGTCCTTGACCTGATCCCAGCACCCCATTTTCGACGTGGAACCATGTGGGACCATGCAATCGCAGCATTTGGAAATTGCTTTGACAATTTAGTAATCTCTAAAAATACTGTTTCTCTTAGAGTCTTGCGGCCCAATCGCACCAAGTCGTTGCCTCCTAAGTGAATAATGACAAGATCCGGGGACTGAAGCCCCTCACATCCCTTCGCCATATTGACCAAATGCTGTAGCTGAGTGACGCCCATACCGCCAATTCCACACCAGCGGAACGCCACACCTTGAACCATCGCCGGATTCGACCCACGGAGCTGTTGCACCCGGTACGCCGCCCGATGAACAAATGAATGCCCCAGAACCCAAACTACACGTTGAGACATTGTACTGAAATGAAAAGAAAAGAGCGTGAGGCGTTCATATACTAGCACAGTGCTACCTTTACACCAATTCAGGCCTAATGTATCGTTTGTAACACTCCGATGACCACCGGCCGATGCCTTTCACTGCGGTGGCCGTCAAGCCAGCACCTGCCGCTAGTGTGGCTGCCCCTATTCTAAAAGAATGTGAGGAGTAACCTGATTGCTCCACGCCTAATGCCCTCAAGGCCAACTTGAAGATCATCAAGAATTGGTAACGCGATAAGCAATCCCCGTTAAGGTGTAAGAACAAAGCGGACGAGCCAGCCCGGGGGCGGACCTGGAGGTAATTATTCGTAAGCAGTACTGGGCATAATGGTGAACCGGGTGCGGCCCTGAGTGAGATACGCGCCCCCCTCAGAAGCTGGTCCGACTTTGATTTGCGCAAGACTATCGAAAGGAACCCAGCGCCGGACGTAATGTCGCCCCACTGTAGCCCCCCGCATGATCGCCCCTGGATGCGCCCACCAATTCACTGATTCGGAAGGCCCCGTAAAAGGCCAACGCAAAAGCTGCGGAGAATAAAGCGGCCTCAGCGGGGGACGAGCAGATGCCTGGAAGTGCGCCCAGTATGTTCCCAAGCAGGGGTGCGGTAATGGGGCGCCTAGTATCTGCTTGAACACGAGCCACCCTGGCCCAACCTGTTAAGGCCCTATTTATAATAAATGTATTCAAGGGTGCCTCGAGTTTTCTGATCTTTGCGAAGAAACGTATCGCCGCCAAATAAGCCTTTGCGCACGACACTGGGCGCCCTTGGGTTTTTAGATGCTTCAGGAAAGCACAAACCCCCAACTCGGTGAATGGTTCAGAGATCTACTGTGACTGTAAGAACCGCCTGTAATTGTAAAAATCATTCTCGTAAGCTTTCTTAGTACGTGGTGCTAGAGATGTTGCTACTAAATCGGGGAGGGCGGGGCACCAATTCTCCACAGAGACTCTGGGAACTCCGTCATCTTCTCCATCGCCTGGGGGTGATACTGCAGAAATTCCTGCATTAATGAGCGAGACAGAGCGTCAGCTGCGTTGTTATGAACCCCCGGCACATGTTTAGCCCTGAAAGTAATGTTGTGTTGCAAGCATGTCAAGATCAGGTGCTTCAACAGGCATAGGACCAGCGGGCATGAAGCCCCTTGGCGGTTAATGACTTCTACCACTGCCATGTTGTCAGACCAAAAGATTACCACCCTATTCTTCAATATCTCCGCCCAGATATTTACCGCTACCACGATAGGGAATAACTCCAAGAAGGCTATGTTCTTGGTCCAACCCCTGCTTACCCAATCCACGGGCCAGTCAGCTCTGCACCACCGGGGGCCCAATATTGCTCCAAAACCTACGCTACCAGCCGAATCAGTATACAAACCCAGTGTTGGGCTGGAGATTGCCTTTTTGGGCCAAATGACTGCACCATTGAACTTTTGCAGAAAAAACTCCCACAACCTTAGGTCTCCCATAACCTCCCCAGATAGCCGAGTGTGGTGATGTTTTTCAACCAGCCCGGACATTGAACGAGCGATAGGTCTAGAAAAGGGGCGGGCCATGGGGATGATTCTCAGTGCGAAATTTAGTTGGCCTACCAGCACCTGAAGCTGGTGTAGGGTAACTCTCTTCTGAGACAACATTACATGAATGGATTCCTTGAAAGCCAGCAACTTCTCCTGAGGCAAGCAACACTCCCCGGCCACCGAATCAATTTCAATTCCCAGGAAAGTGATACACGTAGTGGGACCGGCTGTCTTCTCGGGGGCCAAAGGAACCCCGAATTCCTCAAACATTGCAATTAAGGCCTGGAGAGCCCACCCACATTTATCAGACCCCGGGGGACCCAAGATTAGGAAATCATACAAATAATGAATGACATCGAGGTGACCAGTGCGAAGTGAAAAAGCCCACTGGAGAAAGGTGCTGAATTGTTCAAAATAACTACATGATATACTACAACCCATGGGCATGCATTTATCATAGAAGTATTCCCCATGGAACTGAAAACCCAAGAGATGATAATCGTCTGGATGGACTGGGAGAAGACGGAAAGCTGACTCAATGTCGGTCTTCGCTAACAGGGCCCCTTGGCCCAGAGCCCTTACCTTTTCCAATGCGTTGTCAACGGATGCATAGCGGACAGAGCAAAGCCGGGGGTCAATGGCATCGTTGACCGATGACCCCCGGGGGGCAGCCAAATTGTGAATCAGCCTGAACTGCCCTGGTTCCCTCTTGGGCACCACTCCCAACGGGGAGCACACAAAGCCGATAAAGGTGGTCTTTCAAAGGGGTCCGCCAGCCTCCCCAGGGCCCGCTCTTTTGCCAGCTTCCTGGCCACCACACCAGAGTTCTGTGACGCTGAGACTAAGTTTTTACAGTGATTTACTGGTGTAACATTTGAGGCGGGGATCCTGAACCCGTAGGAAAACCCGTGAAAAAGTAACTTTGCGGAATCTAAGGCAGGGTAAGCCTGTAACCATGGGAGCAATGTGTTTCGTCTAATAGGAGAAGGCAGAGGGTGGTCAATTTGCTGGCTTACTTGAATCCCTGCCCCTCTCTTTAGGCTTCTTGATACACTTAGATTCAGGGTGGGAGGGGTGCCCGCAGAAGGAACAGTTATGCCTGAACTTGCAAGAACCTGCTGGACGTGAACACCCGTTTCGGTTGAATGCCCAGCAAGAGCCCTTCCTCTCACTATGGGCCTGAGTCCGAAAGGGCTGCCTCCCAGAAACCTTGTTGTTAACGCATTCCAGCCATACATTAACCCTTTGGGTGCGGGCGTTGGCCACTGGCCGACGCCCGCACTACCTCCCTGGTGCGGGTCACGACCAGTGGCCGACACCAGGGACGGGGTTAATAAATCCTCGGGTGCGTTGCACCCGAGTATTTTATTTTATTTTTTTTAAACCCCAGGAGACACAGAAGCTTTTCCGTGTCTCCCCCCGCCCCCCACCCGCCCTTTGTGACGTCAGCGAGGCGCAATGATGTCACTTTGTTGATTTCCCCATCGGACCAGGAAGTGGCCTTGCGGCCGCTTCCTGCTCCACTGGGGAAAACAGCCCCAAACGGCCTTCCCCACGTTCGGGAAGGCCTCGTAAGAAAGGGGAGACTCTCCCCTTTCTTACAAGGCCTTCCTGAAAGTGTTTCCTGGTCCCCGATCGCAGCACCGCTGCAATCGGGGGCCAGGAAACACCACTAGACACCAGGGACTTCACTTGGGGGGGTCGGCCCCCTCGGAAAATGTGCCAGCTCCCCCCCCCCCGGGGCATATTTTTTTTTAAAAAAAAGGTAGGTGTCCCCTGGTTAACAGAACCTGATCAGAGCCCCACAAGTCAGCCCATCCTGGATTCCCCTAGGTCTCAAGTTTTCAAAAATGCACAGGTTTGGTAGGTTTCCCCAGGTGCCGGCTGAGCTAGAGGCCAAAATCTACAGGTAGGCACTCTGCAAAAAACCCCTCTGTTTTCAGTCAAAAAATGGGATGTGTCCACGTTGTGTTTTGGGGCATTTCCTTTTGCGGGCGCTAGGCCTACCCACACAAGTGAGGTATCAATTTTATCGGGAGACTTGGGGGAACGCTAGGTGGAAGGAAATCTGTGGCTCCTCCCAGATTCCAGAACTTTCTGTCACCGAAATGTGAGGAAAATGTGTTTTTTTAGCCAAATTTTGAGGTTTGCAAAGGATTCTGGGTAACAGAACCTGGTCAGAGCCCCACAAGTCACCCCATCTTAGATTCCCCTAGGTGTCTAGTTTTCAAAAATGCCAAGGTTTGCTAGGTTTCCCTAGGTGCCGGCTGAGCTAGAAGCCAAAATCTACAGCTAGGCATTTTGCAAAAAACATGTCAGATTTCAATGTAAAAATGTGATGTGTCTATGTTGCGTTTCCTGTCGCGAGCATTAGGCCTACCCACGTAAGTGAGGTACCATTTTTATTGGGAGACTTGGGGGAACACAGAATAGCAAAACAAGTGTTATAGCCCCTTGTCTTTCTCTACATTTTTTCCTTCCAAATGTAAGACAGTGTGTAAAAAAAGACGTCTATTTGAGAAATGGCCTGTAATTCACATGCTAGTATGGGCACCCCGAAATTCAGAGATGTGCAAATAACCACTGCTTCTCAAAACCTTATCTTATGCCCATTTTGGAAATACAAAGGTTTTCTTGATACCTATTTTTCACTCTTTATATTTTAGCAAATGAATTGCTATATACCCGGTATAGAATGAAAACCCATTGCAAGGTGCACCTCATTTATTGGCTCTGGGTACCTAGGGATCTTGATGAACCTGCAAGCCCTATATATCCTTGCAACCGGAAGAGTCCAGCACACGTAATGTTATATTGCTTTAAAAAATATTACATTGCAGGAAAAAGTTACAGAGTAAAACGTGGAGAAAAATGGCTGTTTTTTCTGCTCACTTTCAATATATTTTTATTTCAGCTGTTATTTTCTGTAGGAAAACCTTGTAGGATCTACACAAATGACCCCTTGCTGAATTAAGAATTTTGTCTACTTTTCAGAAATGTTTAACTTTCCAGGATCCAGCATTGGTTTCATACCCATTCCTGTCACTAACTGGAAGGAGGCTGAAAGCAGCAAAAATAGTAAAAATGGGGTATGTCCCAGTAAAATGCAAAAATTGTGTTGAAAAATGTGGTTTTCTGATTCAAGTCTGCCCGTTCCTGAAAGGTGGGAAGATGGTGATTTTAGCACCAGAAACCCTTTGTTGATGCCATTTTCAGGGAAAAAACCACAAGCCTTCTTCAGCAGCCCTTTTTTCCAATTTTTTTGAAAAAAACTAAATGTTCACTGTATTTTGGCTAATTTCTTGGTCTCCTCCAGGGGAAACCACAAACTCTGGGTACCATTAGAATCCCTAGGGTGTTGGAAAAAAAGGACGCATATTTGGCGTGGATAGCTTATGTGGACAAAAAGTTATGAAGGCCTAACTCGAACTACCGCAAATAGCCAAAAAAGGGCTCAGCACTGGGGGGGGGGGGGGAAAGGCCCAGCAGCTAAGAGGTTAACCTCAGTTTGATCCCATCCAATGGATGGATCCTCCACCCTAGCCCAGCGGAAATCCCTGTCGTATTCTAACCAAGCGTACCCCCCATAAGTGTGCTGGGCCTTCAATATTTTATTTGCGTAGTATATCAAAGAGGAGCCCAACTCCGGTTTTTTCTCCAACAAGACTGACATGAATACATTAAAACCCAATAACCAATTTGTAATACTCTCTTCCACCTTGGGTTTCCTATCCCCAAAGAATGAAGACTTGGGTTCTTTATCTTTAGACACGGCCTCCCTCCTTTTTGCCCTTATCAAGGAAAAGATATCCACAAACTTCCCTTTCCAGATCTTCTCCTTAACCTCTGCAGCAACGTGTGCTGTCAGCTTACCTGGTCTGGATAGCAACGCATCTGTAGTCCCCTCGTTTGTAGAGTTATCCTGAACCGGAACCTTGCTGGGCCCAGGCTGGACATTTTTAACTATGGGAGGTGAGGCGACAACAGCGCCCGGTGTCAGGGTGACACTCGGGCTGAGAACAGATGCCTTCAGGTTCGTTGTATGTGCAGCCGATAGCACATCCACTTGACGCTTTAGTTCATTTAGTGTGCTCTGCAAAGAATCATCCGCCACCCACGGAGTTATAGGAGGGGGCGAGTTAACAGGTGGTGTACTAATACTGGCTAGCAACCTTGATACTTCAAGCAATGTTTGCCTGGATGGGTCCTGTACCGGTGCCAGATGCTCAGGAGCCTTAGGAGCGGGGGGGGGGGGTACAGGCAGTGCTGTAGGTACTGCTGCGGGCAAAGTTACCCCTGCTAAGGGGGCGGGAGGGGCCCCTGACTGTGCTGCGGGTGCCAAAGAGGCCAAGGATTTCCGAATATCCGCCAAGACCCCTTCTAACCCTGGTACTGGTGCTATGCCCTGAATCACGGGGGAAGGGGCAGCAACCGGGGGTGGAGGTTCTAGTAGGTCAATAACAACAGGTATATTGGCCACAGCAGTAGTGGCAGCTATAGTGAGTGGCTGTGAGGGGGGTGGGGCTGGTGCCTGCGCTCTACCCTTCCTTGCGCGCTTGACTGGGGGAAAAGCTGTGCTTGGAGCTACGTGTGACCGCTTAGGGCGGCTGCTCGTCTTCCCACCAGCATCACGAACGGGAGAACCCATGACCTCGCCTGCCTCCTCTCTCCCTAATTTCTCTAGGACCAATCTCAACAACTGTGATAATTCCGGATCCTTTCCCTTACTTTTAGAGGCACTCGCCTTCTTAGGGGCCATGATCAACTGTATGCAAGGATCCCTTCCTAATCTGACAATGACAAGAAAATACCTTTTTATATATATATCTACACTTATATATACACACACATATATTCTTTATTTTTTATTTTTTTTATATTGCGTTATTGATGAACCTGCAACAAAATGAATACAAACACAGTTAACTAATTAATCAAGGACCACAATTATCAGAACCTGACCCAGCTAAGACCAGCCAGGCAATGAAGTGGGAATGCAGCGGCCACCATCACTATTTGCAGAAAACCCTATGTCGGTTCAAGATAGACTTACACAGGTAGGAGTTACCTTTTAACAGGAGGATTGCAAACACAATTCTTCAAGGCAGAACCGAGATGCCGGACCAAAAAACGACTACCAGCGTTCAAAATTGGACAGTAAACAATGTGCACTGGTAAACTGTTAGTGCCGTAAAAGCAGTGATTCAAACATGCAAGATGTGTACACAAGGAATGAGCTACTGTAAGCTTAAACAATAACTAACCCGGCCATCAGAGCACTTTTATTTGCTTAAAAGCAAGCCCCCAGAAACATGCTTACATAACAGACCCAATTTTAGAATTAATTGAACGCGTGATGCGCCTGGCACGCTGCCAATTAAAAAACGCGCTATACACGTGTAATGTTGGAATATTCCTTAAAAACACCCAGGAGCGACCCGACCTCAAGCAAGGAAACCCCCGCGCCTTTGAAACAGCGGAGGTTAAATGTTAAAACAGCCTCCCCCTCAGCACGGGATGCGCGCACAGGATTAAGCCCAAAGTTAAATCCCAAAACAGAAGATTGTCTCACAAGCCTCACGAACTACCACATGAATCAACCACGTAGTGAACAGGCAAAATGCCGCCCTTCACCATGACAGGAGCCCCACTGCTTATACTTACAGCTTCTTTCTTGACGCTGTGCTGACCAACGCGCGCGATCTCCTGGTGCTTTTTCACCTCTGCCGGCAACTCCACACTGGCTCCGACTGCAGACAGCTACAAGACACCACAGGTGCGCACCCGTGAGGAGTGCCGGGCCTCGTAGTCCCCGGCTCCTAACGGGCCGCGCCCCCCCACTTTGGCGGGGGCGCTTTACCCTTTGAGTTGCAGCAAGTCCCAAGTAAACCAAGGAGAGTTCCGCCTGCAGCGACCTTTTACAGAGACGGAAAGTGTTAAAAGTACTTCTAGACTATCAGTAATCCAGTTGTTAAAGTATTTTGATATGTCTGTGGCATTGTTTTGAATAATCGGCTTATTCTTTTTAAGTACATAGATCCAGTCGTCAGCCTTCAGTTTATGCTAGAGTCTTGTCATTGGAGGAGTATTGGGGATCTTAGTCTTGTACCTTAGCACAGTCAGTTTTAGTCTTATCAAAAAGTGATCTGACCATGATAGGGGAATTGATGTCAAAGGTGTTAATCCTAAGGTATTTGAGAAAACAAGATCAATCGTGTGACCTTTATTGTGTGTAGGGCCTTTAATCAACTGCCCTAGATTACAGGCATTCATATCTGCTATCAATAGCTTGGTGGTCAAATTGTCTGTTTCTTCTGCATGTATGTTAATTAAAATCCCTTAGTAATGTGAAATTGGATTTAGTACTAACTAAATCCGGGATATTCACTGCCAAAGAAAGCAGAAAGTTTTCAGTAGGCCCCGGAAGCCGGTACACAAAAACACCTGAAAAGGTATAATGAGGACTCATGTGGATGGAGAAATACATACTTTCACACCCTGTAACCTGTAATGGGTGCATATTAATAGAACAAGTGTTTCTGTAGACTATTGCAATACCTCTCCCCTAGGAGGTCTATCAAGTCTATACATTTTATAACCATCAGGTAATGCCATAACAACGTCGGGCGCTGAGCCTTCATTTAGCCAAGTTTCAGTCAGGAAAAGGATTGTTGGTTTGGTCTGCTCTATAAGTAGATGTATATCATATTTATGACATTGAACTCGAAGAATTAGATTTTTATTAGTGTTGTGGGCTGTGGGCAAGTCTACGATTAGTTGTGGGGCCCAATGACATATTGAGCATCGGTGTTCATTATCCCAGGCATAATGTATGCAAGGGGGTTGGAGGGCGGTGTTCCACCTCTAGGAGGCCTGCAAAATGACGCAGTGAATTTTACAATATTTCACTGGGTCATTTTTGGCGTAATTTTTAACGCCTGCTCAAAGCAGGCATTAAAATGACGCATCCATAGTAACCTATGGACCCCCTTGCAATTTGCTGCACTGGTGCCAACATTTTGACACTAGTGCAGCAAAGTGCCACAATAGAGTAAAAAATTCTGACGCTATTGGCCTTATGAATGCTATGGTGCACCGTATCATAAATACGGCGCTACCATGTTGTCATTAGGTGCCGGTAGGGGGTTCAAGAAAGGTGGCGCATCACCTGTGATGCAGCACTTTCTTGTAAAAATGCCCCTTCATTTGTAAAAAAAAAAGTGCTGGAGTCTAAAGTTTTGCTCAGAAGTGCACAGCCTGCGCTGTTGAATGTGGTGTGCCGAATAAGGAGGCTGCATATTGTTAATTCCACCACCTGCCTCCTTCACCCTTACAGGTTTCTGCTTCCTCCCTCTGTCACTGCTTTTCAGTTTCTTTCTTCCTTCTTCTTTCTCCCTTGAGTGTTCTTTTTTTTTCTTGCTCTGTCTGGAGGTTTGATGATGAAAAATAAGTGTCGGTCCCCAAAACGCAGTGGGCTCCACCTGCAACCACCGGCTCAAATTAATCGCACCACACATTAAAGCATGGGTGGTCTGTTATATGTATACGTTATGGTAGGGTGATTGTGATGAACTTGTGACAGAAATAAACACCATAACGGTTCTGTACTCTGCTGGATGGCGGTTTATTAGTGGGAAAAAGGTGAACTGCCAGAAGGTTGTGGTTTGTTGTGAGAGGGAAGAGGACGACCTATGGAGTTTTTGAGGACTAAAGAGGCGAGTGGTGTTGCGCAATGGTTTTACTTTGTAGCTATGCGTCTGATTTAGACTTTGTAGCAACATTTGATAACAGGTTTTTCTGAGACTCAGGCAAAATACCAGTTTGCCTTTTGGGCGCTCCATTCTTTTACCAATAAGACAATTACTGAGGCAATTTATTTGCATTTTCTTTCCAGTTGTGGCGGCCTGTAACCTCACCGTAAGATTTTAACCCTTTAGAGGGACTCTGCCTGAGTGCACCAGTCAAAACTATATTTAATCAAATGAAAAATTAAAAAAGGTTAGTATGGACAACATTAAAAAATGGCCATAAAATGAGCAAAACATTGAATTTGTAAGCAGAATGAAAGCCTTTATAGCGGGAATCCCAAACAAACCTATCAAATGTTTTTTTTAGTGCATTTGGTTTCTACTATGTGGTACAGAAGAACTGCAAAAATGCTGTTTTCCGAAAATATTCTTTTGGTGGACAACCCATGACTTTCTTCTACGGGAATTCTAAGGAGTGGGGAAAATGGATTGGGGGTCTCCTAGCTTCATCCAAAAATAACACAATGGACAGTGGATATGTGGGTGCATTTTCATTACTTTTATGAGTTTAAGAACACAGGATTAATATTAGTGTTACTAATACAATGGATTTTACACGCAGACCGTCCTGCTGAATATCCATCTTCATCAGCCCTAGTCACGCCTGTCAGCAAGTAGTCCACTCTATCTTGGCCCCCATGGAACATCCTACCTGGTAGCACGATTATTACCCAGTCTGCAACTCCCAGCTCCCCAAATGCTGAATGGGAAGTTACCAACTTGCTGGTAACGCGTTTAGGGCATACCAGTGGTAGACAGACAGGGGGTCATTCTGACCCCGGCGGTCTCAGACCGCCGGGGCCAGGGTCGGCGGGAGCACCGCCGACAGACCGGCGGTGCCCCGCAGGGCATTCTGACCACAGCGCTTTGGCCACGGTCAGTGCAGGAAAACCGGCGGTCTCCCGACGGTTTTCCGCTGCCCGTCAGAATCCTCCAAGGCGGCGCAGCATGCTGCGCCGCCTTGGGGATTCTGACACCCCCTACCGCCATCCTGTTCCTGGCGGTTCGTAAGAGGGCCCCGCTTGTATTTCACTGTCTGCATAGCAGACAGTGAAATACGCGACGGGTGCAGTAGCACCCGTCGCACCTTCCCACTCTGCCGGCTCGATTACGAGCCGGCTTCATGGTGGGAAGGTCGTTTTCCCCTGGGCTGGCGGGCGGCCTTTTGAAGGCCGCCCGCCAGCCCAGGGGAAAACTCAAAATACCCGCCGCGGTCTTCCGACCGCGGTACGGTATTTTGGCGGCTCCCGCCGGGCGCGCGGTGACCACGCCCGGCGGGAGTCAGAATGACCCCCACAGTGTGCTATGCAAGTGCCAGTTACCTGAAACAACACTAAACATGAAGCCCATTCACCAATAGATTGCCCTCCCTCACAGCCTCAGAACATTTGTCTCGAAAATGAGAAAGTAGACTAGCCTGTTGCTTCGTTGGGCCTAACAGCAGTTTGGAACAGGTAGCACATTCACCCTGTGTTTCCTGTCTTGAAAATGCACGATTTCTGCCTTCATTACTGACATCAAGGGTCTCATTAATGAGGCCCTTTTGGCACACTGAGCCACTGAAGCCTCATGTTTTTTTACGCTCCGGTGGCGCAGTGTGCCATCCCATAGTTACAAGGCCACGCAAAGCCACTTTGCATGGCTTTTCATGGCCCTGTAAATAAGGGCCCCTTTCACGCATAAAACTGTGTGAAAGGGGCATTCCAAGGGTGTTGTTGTGGGTGTTCCCACGCAACACCCATGGAGTGCCAGGGAATCTGATGCATTGCCAGATTAGCAAATCTGGGAATGCGTCAGATTCCTATGCCCTCTCAAAAGTGGCGTAGAAGTGATGCAACAGGGGATATATCTTTTTTCCCCTCTTTTGATGTCTGCAGCACACACAGAAAGAGGAAAACCCCTCTCTTGGTTGTTTTTGTGTGGGAAGGTGTCCCTTCCTGCACAAAAACAATCATTCCCACAATGCAGGCATACTTGCACCATGGTGCAAGAGTGCCTGCGTTGGCGCTAAGCAGCAATTTGTGCACCAGCACAGGGGGAGTGGACAGAAATGCTCCGTATCTTGTAGACAGAGTGCATTTCTGCCCTTTACCGGTGGCGCCACCCTACACCATGGGGCTTGTAAATGAGCCCCCAAGTGCCTTGCTGCGCCATCCTGCACCACTGGGAAAGGGCAGAAAAGCACTGTATCTGCAAGATACCGCACATTTCAGTCCAAATTTCTGTTCTCTTTCTATGTGTGGTGCAGAATTCAGCACACATAGAAAGAGGAAAAATCAGGGAGAAATAAAGATATTTCTCCCCATTGCGTCACTCTTACGCCACCCCTGAGGTGGCGCAGGAATGTAACGCATTCCCAGACCTGTAAATCTGGGAATGCATCAGATTCCTCCTGGTTCCATGGGTGTTGTTTGGGAACACCCAAAGCAGCACCCATGGAACGCCCCTTTCACGCAGTGTTATGCGTGAAAGGGTCCATATTTACGAGGCCATGAAATGCCACGCAAGGTGGCTTTGCGTAGCCTTATAAATATGGGCCGGCTCACTGCGCCACCTGAGTGTAAAAAATAATTATGCTCCAACAGTGTAGTGTGCTGCTAAGGCCTTGCAAATGAGGCCCTGAAAGTGCACATAAGGGACACAGGCCACAGGAACTTTCATCGACAGCCAAGTAGATTACACTGCTGTGCTGTTGTTATACAGAATAAGATGCAGAAAGATTGCCTTTTTCGCCAATCCATGCTAACTGGAATGTACCATATACCGAAGCTTGTCAGGAATTGCTGCGGGATTCACTTCTCAAACCTGATATGGGTCCCTTCTCTGGATTGATGGAGACCCCTTTCATGAAAATAACCTGCTTTTGTGGTAAAAATAGATTAATCACTAGAAGTCCAAGGCCCTGGAAAAGCAGAACCTTGGGTAAATACCCCAGCTAATTCCCTATGTTGATGGCCCTGCTAAAACCTTCACTCAAAGCATCCCTACTCAAGTGGCAGTGGGCGCACAATATCACTCAAACTAAACTACTCAGTGTGCAAATGCAGTATGTGATAAAGTGCAACAAGGCTGCGTACAGCCTCCATTTTAGATTACACATGTTAACTTAGCCTTTCTTTCTGATGGTGACATTTCTACTCAGCTTTTCACTAATGCAATAATGTACTGAGAAATCACTGTACATGCAGCATATTTCATGTAAGCATTGCTGCCATTCAGTCTGTACACTTCGTCATAGGCTAGGCACACAGAATACGATGGCCTAAGTATTATGATTGTCCCCGGAGACAGCTCATGATTTGCAGACATGTCATTGCATTGGCTCTGCACCTCTGACACAGTGCGATACTTATGGTGCTTGTATTATAAAAACTGCTTCTTTGTAATATTCCAAAGAGGAGCACTTCTGCTAGGATTATCCTGGGATGTGGTGACCTGTGGACAAGATGCAGTCCTGCTGACTTTGACCTCTATAAAGATGTTAATTAAACAGGCAAGCATTTCTTTACACTAAGTGAAAGAAAAAAATCAAATAAGGGGACCCATTTTACCTTAGGAAAGCATTAATTTGAAGACATATTTCAACAAACCTGTAAAAATAAAGTCTCTTCAAAATTATAAAAGTGTATTTCATTAACATGTGTTTCACCTTAGTACATCAGATTACATCAGTGCTTTTTTCCCAACATGGTAACAATGCTAATACTAAACTAAGATGCAAGACAATTATCACGAGGAACCCCTCTAGGCGATCTGGATTGTTATTATAGCTGGACAACATTATAGTTTATTAAATCAATCAAATGCTTTATGCACCATATTTCTTGACTACGTGTGTTTCAAGGTGCTCTTTTATGTCAAACAGAAGAAAAATTTGGCAAAGTGAAATTAGACGATTGCCTAGAATCACACAATTCGGTCAAGTGGGGAAGCCTTGATTGAACTTAGGTTTTATTGTTTCATATTATGCAATTCTGTTTCATTTCAATCCAATAAAAAACGTACTTCCTTTTTACACGTGACTCTCCCAAGGTAGCAATAGCAAGCAGAGAAGGCTTACTCCAAAGTGCGATAGAGGGAGAGTGACTCAGATTCAGCATAACACAGTATTGTCAAATTCATGGCCCTTCTATTGACTAGAGGCTTTGGGCCCGATTAAGACTTTGGTGGCCTTACCGCCAGCCTGCCGCAGCAGTGGGACCGAGCACTCAGCCTAGTAGCCGGCCTCCCCGCCTGCCATATTTGGAGTTTCCCACAGGGCTGGCGGTTCCACAGCAGCGGAGTCATGACACCAGTACATTTTGCTGGGGCTGGAAGTAGTGTTCGAAGTGAATTAAAAATGTATGGGAACTGTGAGGCTGCATGATATTGGGAGCGGTCAGAGAATGAGGGGGCGGGGTCAATGGTGTTGGTTTGGGTATTGTTAATGCTACGAGTGCTCAGCCTGTGACAGAAAGAGCTGAGAGCATGCAAGTCAAAATGTTCAATTCGCAGTACACACATTATAAGATATACTGCTACCAAGTGTGCAACAAGGTTTCAGGTGACATGGCGCTCACTATTTGAGTACATTTCCTGCCTTTCTGCCTACACATGCATGGTGGTGTCCCCACCAGGAAAATCTCTGCGGAAAGGCAGATAATAATTAGCACGTCAGGAAGCTGGGTGGCAATTCCCTCCAAGATCTGCCTCCGGCTGTCCCGTTGCCACAAGTGGAGCAGGAGTATCAGCAGAGGCGGCAGGACTGCAGCGGTCTTCTCGTCATGTTGTCGCTCACTTCATAATTGGGAGGGCGGACCGCCAAGGAAGCGGATGGGAGGACCCCCGAAAAGTGATGGCGGTCCCAATCACACCAAACTCTTAATCGGGCCATTAATTTAGGCCATGTACATGATCTGTTTCCCCTACAGCCAAGTAAACCCTTCGTGGTAGGGAGCCTGTACAGCATAAAAATGTGTTTTTTATTCATGGGTTAATTTTCTGGCAGTAGATGCAAATACACAAACATTAAACACATATAATTAGGCAGCAGCACCTAAACAATATAGGCCTTATCAACAATTAGGAATACCATTAACATAACAGGAATATCAAAACTGGTTCCAAGAGGCCATCCCACATGCACTGCAAAATGCAAGCCTTGTTTCCCTCAGCAATGATGGGACAACCTGGCCTGTCCTAGCCAGCTATAGACCATACCCAGATTTGGGACCATAAAATGCTGGTGGACTCCATACCCTATATACAGGTTTAGTTAGACTATATAGATGTTTAATGCAGTTTCTGTTCAAACTGTGCAGCCACAGTTAGCTGTGCCTGCAATTAGTCCTGTCACTATTAACTCAATTATGGATAAGGTTTCCACCTGATGGAAGGAGATTCCATTCTGGATTGCACAAAAAACATATCAGATTGAGGCAGTGTTTCCCCATATGGGACCCCAAGAGAAACATAGGATTCTCACTATGTGCCTACCACTTGTTATGGTTCCCTCTATTGAATATTGTGCCACTTAGGGTACCGTCTTTGCTGCTGTATATACCATTACACATTGTACACCATCAATTGGTGTTTTGCCTGAGGTGTTAAAACATATTCAAAATCAAAATTAATACAGGGCTGCCCCTGCCCTGGACTTGGGGATGAAATCAATTGACAACTTTGACACAGTTTCCTCAATTATATTAAGTAGTATTAAAGGAGAGATGGCAGCACTAACAGTATGCCAACGCCTCATGCAGGTTCTTCTAGAGGACTAGGAGGGTGAATTACCAAAAGTATTGCAAGAAACCTATGCCTCTATAGGTCAAGATAATTTGGGAGCCAGGCCAAATAAGCTGCTGCTTAAAGCCAAATGTGAACCAGATAATTCCAAACAGGCACCTGAATACTCTAAAAAATGCTGAGATAAACAAAAACATAAGGACAAAACGAAAACAAGGGGTGGATCTCCACATCCGGAGCCCACTGAAACATTTTATAATTTACATAACTGTGATACATTTAAACATCCAGATAGGTATCAGTATACTGATACACATCCTTCTCGTTTCTTTCAAGACTCACCAGACAAATACTCTGAGAGAGCACAACGGCCGGAAAACAGGCTTGAAGAGTATGTGAAACAGAACATGGACTCACAACACTCATCTGACATCATCATTAAAAAAGAAGAGAAACTTCCACAACAAAACCCCAGTTCAATAAGAATAAAGTGGCAGGTATTACAGTAAAACATGTCATTCATATTGAGAATGCTCCTTCAGGCTAAGACTTGGGCGTTGACACTGCTAGACACCCCAGCAGAGGTCACAATAGTTCCCTGGAATCATAAAGAGTTTCTGTTTTTGAGAGCAACTAGTAAATTTGTTCAAGTTAAAATACCAGATCAGCGGGTGAACCCTTTCAAGAGAGTTTATAATTTGGACATTCAAATTGGGAGCAATATACCAAGCACTATCAAAGTAATTTTCTGGGAAAAATTCACATATACTTATGACATTCTCTTGGCTGAGGTAGATTGGCCACCTGAGTTTGTTAGGAAAGTCCCACAAGAAGATGTAATATTACCTTCCTTTTCTCTTCTTGTTCCTAAAGCAGTTAAACAACTGTATGCCGAAGATTGGGGTCTTGCACAAGCCCTGGCATTATATTGCAATCATCCAGGCTGGGATACAGGTTCCCCCTACCTTATAATACCTATACGCTCTAGTCCACAAGTGCAGCCACAATACCCTATCAAACATAATGCATAAGCTCCAGTGAGGGAAATTCTCTCACAACTTGAATACCAGGGAGTAATTGAACCCTGTGTGTCTCCTATGAATAATCCCCTTTCTCCTGTAATGAAACTAGATCATTCCCATCACATAGTCTTAGACTGCAGACATTTAAACTGTCATACACACACCTTTGTCATTCAAAACTCACACAGTATGGCTTTAATGAACAATAGAGTCCGTAAAAAATACAAAACATCATTGGACACTTCCAGTAGTTTTTTTCTGTTTAAATATAGTGCCTGAAAGCAGACATTTGATGGTTTTCTTAGCACCAATGTCACAGAGACGGTTCTGTTAACTTCCTCAATATATAAGAAGAGTCCTGAATTGTTTGCTGCCTGAGTAGCATCAGTTTTACAAAAAAATTACTAAGAAGCATTGTCCTGTGTTGATTACATCTATCTGATGGATGATGGCTTGAACAACACTTAGCAAGAGTAGACCGCATAGTATTGGGATTTGCCAAATACATCTACAAATTACATTTTCAGAAATCAAAAATGACTTTCTCAGTGTCCTATGTCTGGGATACAAGATACAAGGTGTCCAGAGAAGGCAAAAGCCTTGCCCCATATTTTATTTTAGAAATGGGCTCTTTTACAACCCTTTAAAAAAGCTATAGTCATTGTTAGGCTTTCTCAACTTTGGTAGAACATACATACCAGATTATGCACAATGGGTTAAGTGTTGTATGATTTAATTCACCCAGGTTTTTCCAGCACATGTTGGACATTGGAACACACAAGAACTCAGAGCATTTCAAACTGACAAGCTTGCATCCAGACACTTACAACACAACTCAACAAATCTAGTGACATGCCTAATTGCTGGATCCACTGGTTATCCATATGTCAACTTCAACAAACGAGCCAGAGTGCTGATGGCATATAAATCATATTTATATTCCAATGTTGAAACGCACCTTGCTTCCACAAAAAAAATATATTGACTACTGTACAGATGGCTGTCATAAATGAAAGACCATTGGCTCAGGGGAAACGCATAATTGTTGTAACCTCCATTCTAGCCTTAGAGGCTGTCACCAAGGTGAGCATTCCTAATGCGAAAGTCTTGCATTTGAGATGGATACAGTGGGCCACTTCATAGACAATGCCTTTGACCCAACTTTGCAGACTCAAGAATTCCTTCAGTATGAACAAGAAAACCCGGTGCCAAGAGATACCCTGAATTCCTCACACTCATAGTGTGTGATTTGTTATATTATGTGCAGTCTTACAACAAACATTTACATTATTGGCACCTGAATGGATTCAGAGATGCGAAAGGGAATACTGTCAGGAATAGACTGCTTTGGGGAACAGTGTCACATCTTAAAGATTGCTTTCCACATGCTCATGTAATTCATGCATTTAGTCATCAACGTGTTGGAATACATGTTGCAGGGAATTCACTGGCTGATCAAGCCACAAAAGCAGTGGTCCACATTGTAGAAGCTGCAAATACTCATTCTCCCACGAGGGTGGATGATGACATCAAGGCTGCTGTCACTGCTTCACTCAGTGGTGCTCACTTACCTAAAACATTTCCAGCAAAATATTCCTATCTGTTGATTGCCCCCCACATTCCTTTTGCCCATATCCCTGGGGTGGGTGATTGAGTGATACCCAACCAGGACCCCATGCTAGAAATAATCATAGTGGCACTTGAGGGGTTAACGTCTGCACATACTGGTGTGATAGCTACAGTTTGTTTACTTTACAAACGCTATTAGTAGCATTGTCTGTACAAGCAGTAAAAATAATATGTCCGCAGCTGTGAATTTTGTCAGTAAATTAAAGGTTCCACCGCAGCGTACCCACTACACACACTCCTCTGAATTTCAAATAGTCTCTTCAATGTGTGTATTTAGGTCATTGTGGACCTCTGGATTCAAATGGTGCATTTAAATTAATTCTACTAATGTAGATTCATGTTCTAGATTCATGTGGGTGTGGCCACAATGATCAGCTGACACTCAAACCGTTATTAAAGATTTACAAGTGTTTGTGGGTACATATGTATTAGCACCACTCCACTTGGACCATGTACCCTGGCTTTCCTCCTAGGCTTACGGGAATACCATGGGAAGCCTGGGTGTTGCTGTGCATTATTCCTCTCTCTATCATCCTGAGGGAAATTCAATAGTGGAAAGGAGGAACAGTAACTTAAAACAGTCCTCAACTGCTAGAATATTAGGTTTAGGTCGTAGATGAATCCATCACCTGTACGGAGTCCAGAGAACTTAAAAAAATTTGCCTAGAAGATCACTGGGAGACTGGACCCCCTATGAGGTTCTCTTTGGTGCCCAGATGTACGTTCCAAATCTTGATAATCCTGGCACAGTGGCGGCAGATACGCCATTTGATAACAATGAATGTTTTGCTGTCTTACAGAATTTACAAAACACCTGAGATGATCGCTCAAGTGAAACTTCCAAACGTGAAGTGAAGGAGCAACCAGCATCTTCTGTCTGGATTCCTAAAGTTGGGGATCTAGTTCAAGAGACAATTATGGATAAAAAGGAGATTTGACTCATCATACCGAGTACTCGTGCCAGTACTCGGCATTCAAGGTACCAGAACTGTGATTTTTCCTCTGCTTACTGGTTGTAAAAACAAAAGATGTGTTTCCCTTGGCCCAATCAAGCTACACCATGTGGCCAGTCCTACACAGTAGGCCACAAGGGCTTCTTGGTAGTTCCCATCCTCCTCTCACTCCTCTACAGGAAATCCCTCTAGAAGCATTGAGTAATACAAGTATAGCTTCTCTCCGGCTGGGGACTTCAAATGCTGAATTTCCACTTGTTCCTGTTGCTACTGCTAATACAGGACACGCGCCAGATGTGAGTTTACAGTTTTCAGCCGCTGTTTCTAATGATTAAATTGTTTATTACCAACCACCTTTGGAAGAGACTACCAGTTCTTTATTGTCATATGAGTTCCCAGTTTTTGCACGGACTGCCTCCGGTCACTTTTTCGACATTGATAATTTTTCTTCACATTCTTCACACTCATTCCTACATTGAGTATGTGCATTTTTTCTTTAGCTGAAACAGACTTATATGATTCCTCCTTGGTCCTATATTTAGATTGCCATTTCACAGTTTTTCCTCTTCATTTTGCATTGGATTTGTTACAGTTTTCTTCTTGATTTTGAATGGACATTACCTTCCTGATTGCACCGCTCCTAGCTGAGGTGTTAAACCCTCATTCTTCATTGCATAGGGTACAAAGAGACCTGTCGCTGGTGAATATTGCTGTATTTCCTGTCTCTGATGGAAATGTCTGGGATAAGATCCCATTTCATATTTTTGGTCTTACCGAAACATTACAAATACCACATGCCTCCAAAATAGCTATGGATGACATAATTACTCCTGGTGCTATCTCCAGTTATTGGGATGTGAGACTGTAAGAAGTTTGCTTTCTGTCTTGGAAAGCTACACTGTATATGAAACTAAAGATTTGTATTTGAATTCTGCTAATTATAGTGAAATGTTTTGCTATCAAAATTATGATAATCGCCATTTACAAAGAGCTGGTTCTCCACATGCAGTTTTTTACACACAATGAGAACATTGCCTGACACCACCAGTGGGCAGTTCAAAAACATATAGGAGAAAGTTTGCTTATTTTTCAGAACACAACCCCTTAAGCCCAAGTTCTTACTATTATAAGCTTACCCTTTCCTCAGCAAAAGAAAATATGTTGACCCAAACTAAATTGCCTTTTTCAGACTCATATATATCCAAACTGACTCTACAGGGTTATGAATAATGGGAAGATAATATTGATTTGTAATCGATTTGAGGAACACGTCATTGGCATGGATAGAGCATTAAAGCTTTGTTTAGAGCCTGTGTTATACCTAGACAAATCAATTTCCTGAACAAAACAGTGTAACAAACAACTTGCATGGGTCTGCCAACAACCTGAAAATTTCACAGAAAAGAAACAGTACATCTAATTCTTCAATTATAAGTCCAGATGGGTGGTTAGTGTGGCCAATCAACACAAATGGTTGTCATGCACATTTTTTCAAACTCCTCCTTGTATGTTAAAGCTAGCAGACCAGACCCTCGGTACATGCAGTCACAACAGTCCAGGTAGTCACAACCTATAGCTGGCACCATTATGTCAGCATTGGTTACAATGTTTCATGTTAGCTGCAGTTAAGGAACACCTATTTCTTTTTTCTGATGACATGGAATTCAAAGATTTCTTGTTAGGTCCTAGATCACCATGTCCAAGATGCTTCCTATACATCATATAATGATATTTGAAAAAATTCTCAGCAAGACGCAGCTGAACGTTAAGACAGATTGAGAGGGAAAATTTATAAAAAGCATTGGCTGTTGTAGACAATGGTATGACTATGTTGCCAATTCACATTTATTCTCTGAATAACATTTTATGATCTGCATTCAGTGCCATACAGAATGATAAATCTTTATTACAGCATGGACAGAGCCAACTGAGATATATTATGCAACTGAGTTGGATTTTGCAGGTTTAAAATCAAACTGTGTACCATGGAAGTAACTAAACTCAACAGGGTTGTTTTTGCCATATTATTTAACACACATACAGAGAATGATGGCAAAATAGATGCAGCTTAAACTATGTTGAACATTGAGCTTTAAGTGAAATTAACCTTGTCAGTAGCTGAGACACCTTCTGCTATGTGGTTGATCCACAGCTTCATATAATTACCAATCTCTGCATTACAGTTTACATCTTGTCTGAAACATTTTCAAATAGGCAGATATGAAGCTATGGGGAATAGTTTTGTTTTTGAGTCCTGGGTTTTACCTTTCAATTACAAATGCGTGAGTGATGAAACAGAAGGGTTCCTTAGTGGAAACAAATGTGAAACTTCCTTCGGGTATTCATTACTTTGTAAAGAGGTAATTCTGCAGGGCAAGTGTAAGGCATCTATAGCCTACCTGACATGTTATGGGTGCACCAGTCTCCTCATTCGCCCAGTATTCCAATTACTCTTGAATGGGAGTTATTTGGTCCTGAATGACCAAGTTCATTGCGGGATGAAACCAGATGTCCCATATGTTGTGATGGTCTCCAGGGTCATGACCTGCTGTAACAATGTGTCATTTCCACTGGCATACAGGGTTAGGGAAATTACTGTATGGCCTTCCAGGGGTGTGGAATTTAATAAAATATTTACTTGTTCATGGGACAGTTTGCTTCTTAAATCTACTTGTCCTGTAAAAAAATCTACTTTTCCCTTTGGTGTCATGTAGTGCGGCGACAGATTATGACAGCAATCTCATTATGTAAGAGTTCTGATGATAGCCTTTCTGATTATACCAGGACTACTAATATAGTAGGACCTAAATACTTGCAGTGTCAATCCCTACTATAGCAATTTCCTTATTTTGCCACCTTTCCACATATCTACATACTGGGGCTGGAGCAAGCAGTAAGCAATAGTTGTTGGGGTGGAATGCCTTTGAGTGTGCAAACCTACTAATTTGCATGCTTTAAGGATTTTCACAAGCTCTCCACTAATCTTTTCCCATAATGAGTGTGGTTGGAAATTTACTCCCAACAATGGCAGAAGTAAAAGTTTGTTCAGGGTTGGGAAAAAAGTGGTTGGAAGAAAAGTGAACCTGTAAACGCTCAATAGGTTTTCACATGAGTAACTCTACACATGCATATTTGCTCGTGCTAAAATACACTTCACAAATATTTTCTAGGAGTACGATTTCCTGGTCTACTTCTGTAAGTTCTTGTGAATTCATTAAAGCCACTAATTCAAAGACATCTACCATGGGTGCACTTTTGTTACTTTCTTTAAGAATTGGGTCTCTAACTAGGTCTGGTGTTAACAAAGACATTTTGTTTTTATTAAACTTATATTTCTCTCTCTATCAGCTGGCTTTACTGTGAGTGATCACATTCTGCTCTTTCACAAGGATCATATTGGCACACAAAGTAGTTTCGTTCAGTACCAGGAACTACTGTGGCAATCGGTGACGTAACGAAACTGGAAGGAGCCCCCTGCAAAGAACATGGAGTGGTCTGCTCTCCAGACCCACTCAGGGCTGGTGCTGTGCTGTGGCGGGCCCCTGGAGTGGGGCTGTGGGGCCTTTGGTATGCCACTGGTGGCAAAGTGTGCTTTTTGAGACCACATTTTTTTTCTTTTTGCTAGTGTTACAGTGGTGAGGGCCACAATAAATAAAGTGTTACAAAAGTCATGTCAAAACAAGACACGCATTGACAAAACCAAAAGACTCACAAAAAACGTCATATCGGTTGGCCTTGCCAGTGCTTGTTTAATTTTATGCTCCCCATAATCTTGTTGAAAATGGTTACACTGTTTTTCCATTAGGAATATTTTTGGGAAATACTAGCATGCATCAACAAATTTTCTAAATGACTCTTCAAAGAAATAGCACCTAAAGTATCATAGTAGTGAAACGTTTTTTTAAATTACTTGCATTTTTTTCTGAACACTTTATTTTGAAAGCACAGAATCATCACTCTTGCTTACAAGCTTCTGCAAACATTTGCATCTAATCAGAGAGAATTCTGGGAGCAATATACTTAGCCTCATATTGTTAAGCTTTTCAAACGTGTGTACTCATTATTTTTACACTGGAACCACTGTCAGTAGTACAGTGTGACCTTAAAACATTTATTTAGAGCACTCACACTAATAATGAATGCTTTTCATTAATAAACCATAAATGCAAGTTTGAACAACATCACTTACATATGAATACACATATTACCTCAACTGCACGCAGTTCACTTCTCTATAAACTGGCAGCCAAAGGGTTTGCGCTGCAGGGGGTTGGGCCTACTTGTCCCAGGCTCAAAATAAACATGAAAATGTGTTGCCCTTGACCCCAAACAATATGTCCTGGGTGTTGGATGATACGGATTCCACATCCCTGATTTTAGTGTGAAGTTTGATAAGCTGAGGTTAGTGAAAGCCTTATTGTTTCAGAACCATGTTGCTTTAACATCTGCCCGAGAGACCTTTGATCTTCAAGTTGCAAGGTCTTCCTCTGGAGTCCAATCGCTAATGCGCACTAACTTGTCGCAGTATTTTGGTGAACTTGTTTATGGAATATTTAATACTTTAAATACCCCAGGAATGGTACACTTTTTTTCAAAGCAATTGAGTCTAGTTTTGTGAGCACATTCCATTCTGTATTCAGAGTGATACTTTCCTTTCTGCACTCTTTGGTTTCAAGTATATTTGGAGGCATTCCAATTGTATTATTTTTAGCCATTGCTATTTTAGTCCTTTTGTTGTTGCTCTGCAATGGATGGTCCACTTCGAGGCCAAATAGTGATGTGGGCTCGAAGTGTGTCATCAACGCATGATACAGTATTTTGGAGTGTCTTTGCTCCAGAAATTTAATTTGAACTGTTCTTTGTCCTTTAGACAAGTGTGGTTATAATGTGTACAGCCTGTGTTCCTCTGTCTGCTGTGCCCTTTCAAATGTGCACTGGAATTGGTTCAATCTGTGGATATGGGTCTGCATGTGAGTTCATTGAGGACCCACCTTCAGTGCTGTCCTATGAGGCTGCAATTGCTGATGGATGCATATGGTCACTATAGATACTTCTGCTCCTGAATTCCTGGAACCTGGCTTTAATGTTGCAGTTACACAATTGGCTGTCTCGCCTTCAGCATCTGCTGAGTTGGCTGGTTGTTACCATATTTGTTTATTGGAACTTGCTTCTAAGGCCATGGTGGATCTGTCATCTGTGTTTACGGGTTCCTTCCTGGATCCCATTGACTTTGGACCTGGAAATATGTTGAGAGCCTCCTATACTTTTGAGTCAACCCCTTGTTTTTAAGCAATTTGTTTTTTATTAATTTGATTGGTTTCTTAATTGGCAAATTTAAAATGGCTTTTGTTTGCTTTTATTATTAAAGTGCATTTTATATTTACACATACATTCATTTAATATTCATATTTTAGGTCAGCTTTTAAGCTTCTATTTTAGTCTGAGTGTAGACTCCCATGGCTGACCGGGGGGGAGGGGCGTTGACGTAAAGCACGACAGGGCCCGCATAAAGCCTCAAATTTGGATTTCACATTTTAACTCAGCCTTTCTTTCTGATGGTGACTCTTTTACTCAGCTTTTTGCTCATGTGATAATGTACTGAGAAATCACTGTACATGCAGATTGTTTCTTGTAAGTGTTGTTGCCATTCAGTCTGTGCAATCCGTCCAAGGATAGGCACATTGACATTAATGCCCGAGGTATTATGATTGTCCGTGGAGGCAGCTCATCATTTGCAGACATATCATCGCATCGGCTCTGCATCTCTGACAAAGCAGAGGGTACTCAATAGTATAGGTGGTGACAGATAAAAGTGTATGAACATAATAACATTACCTTGGTTGAACTGTTTATCTTCTTCACCATTTACATAATGCTGGTTACTATGCTTTGTCTCATTTGCCTAATAATGGCAGCTCATGTTTTTATGCAAGAATATATGTAAATATAATGAATGTTTGAAACAACATTTTTGCATCTTTCTTGTGTCTCATCTTGGGTACGCAGACTGACAATGAAAGGGTAGATCTGTTTCCACAACTTTCTTGGGAATCTGAGTAGTCATGTTCGACGTTGCAGATACCATCTAGTACCCTGGTATATTTAGGGGTTTAGATTGGGCTCTGTGAACTAGCTAGGAGCAGTGTCCACATTGCCTGATGGTATAGGTGGACTGAGTCTCTATACACTGACATTTATGCTGACTCTACGCACAGCCCTACATGATTTTGTAGTAAAGTTATAACACTTGGATTATGGGGGCCCTCCACATGGCAGACCCTGACTGTAGATGGGGCCTTTGCTGTTTGCAGGGGCAATGGCAACAGCAACTTTTCAATGGGAGCCAGGAAGGGCAGGGTGTAAGCTGGTGAAAAATCACCCCTCCCCTGATTTGAGGGCTGAGATGTGGGGTCCACGGGGAGGACCGCATAGGTTCCAGGTAAACACCATTTACACTGACTAGTTGAGGTCATTTCCCTCTTTTCCTTCTTGAAACCATGGCACCTGCCCTCATTTGTTTTTGTTCCCATCCTCTCGTCCCCTATGACTTTGATTGGGTGGGGGCAACTATTTTAAGGGTATTATCTCTGTTTTTCTACAAGCTGTTTTGTCTTATTTTGTGGGGTAGACATGTGATTGACCATAAAGTAGGTTGACACATTGACATCAGATAGTTATAGTGAGGTGAACTCTGGATTTTCCCTCAATTCTACCCCAAGCAGGGGCAGTGGTAGTGAGGTGGTCAGGGCGGTTTGAAGGTGGCCGCCACAGCCACTGTTCTTGGGTCCTTCACAGGTACTTCATCACAAAGCCCTGAAGATGTGGTGGAGATAGGTTCTGTGCCAGGGAACCAAATGATGGTCCACTTGCCACATCCGAACTCATCATGGGTGCCGGGGCCAGCTTAGGGTCGACTGTGGCATCGTTTGAAATAAGTGCTCAGCCTACAAGTTTTTCTGAGCTCCCCTTGGACAGCGGAGCAGGTGCGTTCATACTCTGGAAAGAGAGAGGGGGCCTACGAATTGCTGTCGAGCCCCCCCCCAACCAAATTAAGGATTCTGAAGTGCCAGTGTGGTGCAAAAGCATGACTGAATAATCTTTTTGGTTAGGTGATAATAAAGGTCTAGTATCTGTAAAAATAAGTCACGCATGTATTGATGTGCTATGTGATGGTTCAGTAATGACTCGTGATTTATAATGTGTTTTTTTAAAATAATTACGTCCTGACTCTGTTTCTCAAAATCCAGTTCAGTGAGTCTTAGGTAAATTTTTGTTGATGGTGAAAGGAAATTGATGGGCTAATGTGTGAATATTATTGGGTTCCTATGTCCTCGATTCTTTCTCCCAGGCCCACGGGGTTTCACACCAATGCCGTGTTCATACTGCACTGGCACATAATTGCTCTAACACAGTACACTGACTTCACACACTTTGCTTACACAGCGCTGTTCATTCTGTGCTCCTACAGGGCTGCTTTAACCACATACTTCTAATTGTACTGAACTGAAGTCCTCATTCTACCCTAACATAGTACTGCTCGTTGCTAATAGTACACTCATAATGCTCATCTCCCAACTGCCCTGGTCATTGTGAACTACTCCACAGCGCTAATAACTTTGAAACGTGCACTTCAGGTGCTGACCAGACTGCTCATGGTGTGTGTTTGGGGAGTTGTGCAAATTGGGAAATATTGTGTACTTGCGGTAATATGTAAACTGAACAATATGTGTGCGGAGGATTCAAGCAAACTAGACAGTGTGTACTTGTGACCTTAAGCAAACTGCTTGTACGTGATCTTAGGTCATCCTGTACATTGCCTAAAATGTGTTCTTGGGTGATTGTACAAACAGTCTAATGTGAATACATAGAGCTTCTAGCTTTTCACCAAATGTACTTCAGAAATATGCCAAATATTACTATTTTTTAGGTCTGGCTTGACTGCGCAGATGTCTGCACGCCCTTGGTTACCAGTTTAAAAAAAAGATTATTCGAATGGGTTTTGTTGCTCTCAGAGGAGTATTTCTCTCTCGCTTAATGATATTTGCTGTTTAATGTCTCATTCTGCCATCTATTAAGTGCTTGTACTGGAATGCATGAGTGACTTTTTTATATCTTAAAAGTACACTGAATCATTTACTTTACAGTGTTTATCTCATACACAAGGAATACAGTAAGTAATCGTTTTTTTCACTGTAGCAGACTTTGTTTAGTGTCATAGTCTGGAAGCAAAATGCACATTAGACCTATTGGCTTTGCCAATACCTATTTTAAAATGTTCCTTAATGAGGACTGCCTATCCCGTGCATTAAGAGGTCTTCAATCCTATAAAAAGTGTTACTCTGCTGGAGGTGGTTATGGACATCCAGACAAGTAAGGGGGGCAAGAGTGCCAGTTATTGGCCTCAAGTGCAGGTAGGCCTCCATGGGCTCTGAGAGATGCTTGATATGTGGGCTTTTCAACCTCCAAAGCTCTTTGCCATCCTTCTTGTGACACTCAGAACTCATGCCACACAAGGAACTAACAATGCCGCTGTTGCATCTGTTGTAGCGGCCCATTTTCCCATGACCGACTGCTTCTGAGCCTGCACTTGCATTTCACACTAGCCCCGACATGCCAGTTTGTTCTCTCTCAATGCTTGCCGAGACATTGGCAATGAATTCCAAAGATATACTTTCACCCAAAATTTCCTGGAACCTCGATTAGAATTTTACAAATAGTAGAATTTTAAATGTTCCTATATTCCAAACATATTAATTAGTGAATACTTTCTTCTAAACAGCTAGTCAATATTTCATGTTCTTATTCCGCACAAAATGATTTTAATTTCACAATTCTTATTTAATCATAAGCACATATTTCATCCGTTATCAACAAACAGCATATTCTTGCCCACGAGGGGTGATTTGGCAGCTTTAAAGATTTGGACCTAGTTGCTACTCGCACCTCCTGTTTCTGTGAGCACTAAGGCTTGACTGAAAGCAGTAGCCGTGTTCATTTGGGGAGGCACAGTTTGCAAGAACTGAATGATGAAGTAAATTACCCGCTTCTCTTAATATTTGGGCGTATTTCAATGCCTCCTTCTTCGATTTTTAGGCAACACATGGAATATAGCTACTTCATGGAGGCACAAACATATGGGGGGGGCATCCAAGGTTAGACCATTGCAATTGGTTGAAAGAGAGGACAGCTGGTAGCTGGAGGTGAAGCCAGATCTGTGGGGCGGTGGGTGCCACATGCTGCTACAATTTACAGGCTTAAAATCTCGCTGACTTCTTTGCCTTGAATCCTAAACCACCGCTCCTTCTTCCAATCCACCCACCCCTATCTTTTGCATGTCACCATGTGTAAATAATTAGGATACCTTGGCATGTGTTGGAAACAGAAGATGGGGGAGATAAGTAGCCCTAGTCTGTTCCACATGATTCTCAAATATGTTATTGTCTTCACATGTACCTGTAACAATTTATTTAAATGGTGCTCATAGTCCCAGAGAAATTTCCGCCACCATTTATGGGGTTGGGCTTGGAGCTTTGATGCATAGCAGCACTGGATCTGTGATACCCAGAGCAGTGGGCTAGGGCAGAAGATTAAGGGTGTCCAGACTGTCCCCAACTGGGAGTGAGAGGACAGTTGTTGCAGTAGACATCCATATATTGCAGGATATTAGGGTTAATGTGATAAAGTAAACAGAATTTTCCCACACTCACATTATTTAATATTTGCTATATGTTATAGAACCCGGATGCCACCAGATGGCCCTAGCCCCAACACCCGCCAAACGTAAACGGACAAAGACTGTCTGCCTTGCATTGGAAGGATTTTATTTACAAAATTGCCATTAAAACACACAGTTAATTTTAATTTAAAAATTACATCATAAAATTCAATCAAGTCAATCAAAAATTCAATCAAGTCATAAATCTTGCTAACACCCAGGCATCTAAAGGATCCTTCTGCGTCACAAACTTCTGTTGGACCACACAGGTGAACTGTACCTCACCTGTATCCATTGGGGGGGGGTTCCCCACACCTCCCCATCCCTTGTCCTCATGCTCCGGGTTCCACCCCTCCCCAAAACACCAATCCGCTATGGGGGTGTAACAGGGTGGCCAGGATCGTTTATAGCAATTGGAAGACCATCTACCAATTGTCTTAACTTCTGCAGGTGACATCCCTGCACTTGCCGCTAGAGTAGCCAGCCAAATCGGAAATTAATATGATGAGTAACCCTTTGGATCTACCCCAGCAGCCTCTAGTGCCGCCACCATAACTGCAGAGAAGTGATACCTGGATAAGCACTCCGCGTTTATATGAAGGAACAATGCTGGGGCCCCCATAGCTGGGCGAACCACTAGGTAGGAGCCCAAGTGATCTACTGGGCACAAGGGGGAGCCGTGCAGTACCCTAAGTTTAATGACTGACCCTCTCCTGTGTTGATCTGTTTTGGATCTTTGTAACCAAATTGTTATGCAACCTGAGCCCATACATACATAGTCACACTGGTGACCCCTTGTAAAATCAGCCTTAGATGAGCCCACCAGTTTGCCCACGCGGAATGCACCATAAAAGGCTGTAGAGAATGCTGCCTCAAACAGCGTCACCTTGAATGGGGAAGAACAAACCTTATCGAGGCTGGCAAGGAGAAGCCCCAAGACGTGAACCGTTAAGGGGCGTCTAGTGTCCTTCTTTGCACCATCTAGGTGAGCCTATCCGGCCACTGCTCTCCTAATGATAAATGCATTTAGGTGGGTTTCCTTATTATGTAATTTTGCGAAGAAGCGAATAGCGGCAAGGTGAGCCCTCTCACAAGAAACTGGTTTTACTTGTTCCCTAAGATTACTTAAAAAGAGGCAAATGACTCCAGTCTTCCACAGATACGCTGGGAACTACGTCATCTTCTCCGCCGCCTGTGGGTGGAGCCTCCGAAAATCCTGCATCAATGAGTGAGATAAGGCATCAGCGGCATTGTTATGAACACCAGGGACATGTCTCGCACGGAATGTAATATTGAGTTTCAGACACAATAAGACTAAATGTTTCAGTAATCGCAACAAAAACCTGCAAGAAGCACCCTGCCTATTAATATCCTCCACCACTGCCATGTTGTCAGACCAGAATATCGCTGATCTATCTTTGACCACTAGGGCCCAGATCGTGACTGCAACCACAAAGGGAAATAACTCTAAGAATGCCACATTTTTAATAATACCAGTGTCATGCCACTCGGTCGGCCATTCTCCTCTGTACCAATCGGGGCCAAGGATAGCCCCAAAACCAATACTACCAGCTGCTTCAGTGAGGAGACCTAAGGTAGTACTGGAAACCAAGCAAGATGTCCAAATGACAGCCCCATTGAAGTGTCACAGAAAGGAAGCCTAGATCTGGAGGTCCTCTTTGACCGCCAAAGAAAGCCTGGTGTAATGATGCTTCTCCTTCTGTCCAAACATAGCCCTGGCAATGGACCGAGAAAAGGGCGAGCTATGGGAATAATTCTTAGGGTCCCAAGAGCCTGGTCTACCGTTGCATAACAAACTGAGCATAGTTGAGGATCAATCGCCTCATTCATTGAAGATCCTCGGGGAGCAGAAAGGTTATGAATCAGTCTAAATTGCCCAGGTTCTTTCTTGGGGACCACTCCCAAGGGGGAACAAACAAATTCACTAAACGGGGGCGAGGAGAAGGGGCCTGCTATCCTTCCCAACATCCTTTCCTTCTCAACCTATTTTTGAGACCACCTCCGGATACCTCCGGGCTGAAAATAAATTACTGCAATGAGGGATAGGGGCCACCCTGAGGGCAGGGATCCTGAAAGCAGAAGAGAAGCCTTTGTACAGTAAGTCTGCTGTGTCTTTATTTGGATATAACTGCAACCATGGAAGGAATTCAGAAATCTGAATGGGTGCAGGCAAGGCCAGCTGAGCTTGAGGGCTTACTCCCCTCCTTACCCTTCTCCTTGGATTTCTGGTCACATTTGAACTCTGGGTGGGACGAGTGCCCGCAGAAGGAACACTTATGTTTAAATTTGCAGGACTCCACTGGGCACGTTCACACCTTCCTGTTGAATGCCCAGCAAGGGCCCTTTTTCTCACTTGAATATTGAGGGCGAAAAGGCTGTTTCCCTGTTATCTTACCATTCACACACTCCAGCCACACATTTACCTCGGTCTGATCCCAGCCTATGTCTGGATCCTCAACCTTCGCCCACCTAAAGTCCCTATCGTATTCCAGCCATGCATTACCTCCATACATCTGGTGGGATTTCAATATCTTTTTAGAATAGAATATCATAGATGTTGCCAAATTTGGTTTCTTTTCTAACATGACGGACATGTAAACATTAAAACCAAATAACCAATTTGTTATGTTATCTTCAACTTTGTTTTTTTTAATCATTGGACAAAGAGGCCTTCCCCTCCTTATCCTTCGTGTCCACCTCCCTTCTCTTAGCTCTGATGAGTGGAAAGATATCAACAAACTCCCCTTTCCAAATTTATTCTTTTACCTCCGTGTGGACATGCATAGCAAGTTTCCCCGGCCGGGATAATACTGTGTCTTCGCAGGTGCTTGCCAACAAACCAACCCCCCCTGACTTGTTTGTATTGTTGTCAGTGACCTTCCCTGTGTCCCCCCTGGTTGTGGGAGGGGCCTGCACGCCCGGTGACGGAGTGTCACCCAAGCCTAAATTACCAGTACCAGATGGCCCATTAATACGTGCCGCTGTAATCGCTGTGATCTGGTGCTTGAGTTCAGCCAGGGTATTCTTTACAGTATCTGTAGGAGCTCAAGGGGCGGTAGGTAGGACAGGGGCAGACGGGCTATCCAGGGTAGACAATAGCTGAACCGCTGACAGCAAAGCCTGTGCGGTCACATCCTGTGTAGGTGTCTAAAGTGTGGGGGGCATGGAAACAGGTGAACTGCTCTGCGCTTGGATGGTGGGTGTAAGGACCGGTTGCACTGTAGCATTAACCTCTTTTGTGGCTGAGAGTGAGGACAAAGCTGACAATGCCTGCCGTATATCTGTTAGAATGGTCATGACCCCCTGATCAGGCGCAGGTACCACACTCTCTTCTACAGAGGGTGGCTTCAATGTAGTGGACTGAGGCAGGGCCCTCCCCAAAGTGTCCCCTAGTGGTGAATGCACAGGAGTAGCAGCGACAGGGGGAACCATGGTGGCTTGCTGCGTCGAACCCGTGGACCCTACCAAAGGGATAGCTGGGGATTCTTCCTGGCTCTGTCCTTTACAGGGGGGAAAGCAGTGTGGGAACACGTGAGAGCACCTTGGACTGATGCCTAAAACTCCGGTTTCTTCCCTGTCAGATTCAGAGTCCCCACTCTCAGATTCCTCATCACCTAATTTAGCCAGGACTAATTTTAACAATTGGGACTATTCAGGATTATTCCCTTTCCTCTTTCCCACTCTACTGCATCTTGAAGCCATGACCCTAATATGTAATAACTACCACAATGCACTGCCAAGTGAAATTTATCAAATGCACGCACTAATTATATGTATATACAATGAATTAACCACAAATTAACAGGTTATGTAACGTTTTCCCCCCCAATTTTTATTTTTGCCCACACTTACCCCAGTTCCTGAAGCGTGTTCCTGTCCCGGACATGTCCGACGTTGGTCGCAGAAATGCCAATGACCGGAGCCACCCAGCCAGGTCAGGAAGGCGGGGGCAGGGGGATCCAGTACGCTAAGGACTAGGAATGTATGATAAGACTTAGGAATCTATTAAGGGCCGCCCATATGCCAATAGGCCAGGACAAATTACTGCCTTCCCGCTACCAAGGGACTTCCCAGAGGGCTACAGTAATGGGCGCTACCCCTTAGCTACCCAATGTTGTCTTGAAGTAGTAAGGAGGGACGGGAGGGGGCAGAGGGCCCAGGAGGAAGGCCTGGACGAGGCCTCCGAAAATGCCCCCGAGCAAGAGGGGCCTAGGTGTGGCGTGCACAACGGGGCATTGACAAACACCAGACGAGGCTTCCAAAATGCCTCTGGATAATGCAGGCCCAAGTGAGGGAGGCTTCCAAAATGCTTCAAAGAGAAAGTGGGCCCAGAGCACAGAAACGAAGCATGGCCAAATGCCAGCTGGAGGGCCCAGGGGACGTTCCCAAAATGCCTCAGAGTAAAGGAAGCCCGAAGTGATTCTTCTAAAATGCCTCCAAGTGAAAGGGGGCCCCAGGTGCAGCATGCCCAGAAATGTGGCGTGGCCAAATGCCGGCAGGAGAGCCCAGGGGAGGCTCCCAAAATGCATCTGAGTAAGGGGGAGGCCCAGGCGAGGCTTCCAAAATGCCCCAATTAAGGAGGGGGGCCCGGGCGAAGATCAAGAGAGGGCCAGGCACAAAAAATCCAGCTGGAAGGCCCAAGCGAGGCAGGTGCGGCATGCTCAAGCGTCATCTGAGCCCAGCGTAGGTGGCATTAGCGCTTACTGTCTCTTGTCATCTTCCGGGTCCAGGTCTTACGCCGTTCCGGGCCTCTGCCACCCACGCCGCATCCAAAAAAAGGCTGGGGCCTTCTTTGGGGGACACTTAAGTACCTCCCCATCAGATGCGGCGCCGGTGGCTGGCCCGGAAATGACGCAGCCTGTGTGACTCTGGGATCATGTCCTTCCGCCCTCTCACCTCGCGAGGCAAGAGGGCGGAAGTGCAAACGGACAGCCAACACACGATCAGTGCGCAGGGCCCGGGCCATGGTGGTCCCGAGCTCTAAGCGCTGCGCCTCCCAAATTGGGGGGCGCTCTACCAATAGACGAATTTCTACCAAATGAGTTAATGAGTTTACATGACTGGTTAGGTTTTTGTTTGCCATGTTTTTGCTACATCAAGTTTGGACAGTACTATCAATATAAACTGTTTCAAAAATACAGAAACACATATTCATTTTCTCAGAAGAAATCCTTGAAGTAGACCGAATCAAGCACTCTGAGCTCACTGTAAAATGTTCTTAAAAGACTAACTCCTGAACACTGTTACTGACCTAATGTGCCATGAAGCAAAATATACTTCATGGAGAGGCCCTTTACAAAAAGTGCCACAAGCAGCACCTCATTTTGTTGTATTGTGATATTTATATAGCTCTTACTATGCCTATAGGGGGCGCTGAAGTGCTTAGCTCCATGGGTAGCATGCCACACTTTGTGAGTGTGGTCGAAGTATGTTGTATTTGCTCCTGTGTGGGAAGTGTTTCCATGTCATGTATGATGAGCACCGGATGTGGTTATTGTGTTATGGGACGCAGCGCTAGCAGCGTGATGGATGAAGAAGTGTGAGAGACTGGCGCACAGTTTATGGATGTCAGTAAGCTAGGAGCTTTAAGCAGCTCTGTTTTTCGTATTTCAATGATCTGGTTACTACACTGGGTTGTCCATTCTGAGATATTTTGTTTAAAGTTCATGGCCCTGAGCAGGCATCTTTTAGAAGGAGACATGGATCAGTTAGAGAAATGTACACATCTTTTAATTAAAAAAACAACAAAAGCCTCATTCTGATTACAATGGTATTTCCAATTGTGTTGCAAATGGGAGTTTGCAACTGAATCAAGATTACAATTTGTGCAAAATTACTTCACAGGCCTTGCAATTTTCCCTGCATAAATTTCAACAGATAAAATTGAGAACAATGTGCATGGGGGAAACCTTAAGATTCTGACCGGCAACTGATTTAGGGGAAAATCTAAAGAATTATGACACTAGCATTCATTTCGATCCGTGGAACTTCATTTGGGGAGGTCATTCTGCACCTTGGAAAACCAGACCCCAAGTTAAGAATATTTTGTCGACATAATTGACTCCCAAAATGATATGCCAATTCACAAGCACTTTTAAAAAAGAGCAATGGGGGTGGTGAAGCTGGCCAGGATCTCATTAGGACAATGATCATTGGAGTGTCAGAACAACCTTATATTCTAGGGCTGCCTTTGGCTTGCTATTAGGTGTTGTGGCATGGAGGTCCACCAGGAGGCGAACTGTGAGGAGGGTACAGGGTGTGCTGGATAAGCTTCAGTCTCCACCCTGCACTAGGACTCACTGGTACTGAGAAGCAATCTTACAGTGATAAGGAATCCACTATTTGATATGCGACCAGCATTACCTAGGACTGTTAAATATACTGACACATCATGCTGCTCAATAGAAATAAAGGTGTTTTTAGCTCACATCCTCATTATTCATTGTTGTATTAAAATACGTAATGATGGTATTTTAATAAAATAAAAAAAAGGGAAGTGGGGTTGATTCATGTGGAGTTTGGTAGACTTGAGTGAGATAGATAGGAGTGGGTTGTTTGGAGTGGGGTAGATTGGAGTGGTGTAGATTGGGGAGACTGGAGCGGGGTAGATTGCAGTGGGGCAGATTGGATGGGGTAGATTGGAGTTGAGTAGTTTGAGACGCAGCTAGGTAGGGTACATTGGAGTGGGGTGGATCGTTGTGGAGTGGGTTAGATTGGACTGGAGTGGGGTAGATTTAAGCGGCTTGTGGTACAGTAGAGCGAAGTGGAGTGGGGTACATTGGGTAGAGTGTAATGGGATGTGGTAGGTTGGGGTAGAGTGGAATGAGGTACATTGGGTGGATTGGAGTGGGTAGTTTGGAATGGAATGGATTGGGTAGAGTGGAATGGAGTGTGGTAGATTAGGGTTGAATGGAGTGGAGTAGATTGGGCGGATTGGAGTGCAGTAGATTAGGGTGGGTAGAGTGGACTAGATTGGGTGAATTAAAGTAGGGTAAATTGGAATGGAGAGAAGTAGTTTGAAGTGGGGTAGGCTGCAGAGGGATGATTGGAGTGGGATAGTGTGGAGTTGGGTAGACTGGAGTGGAATGCAGTAGAGTGGGGTGTGATAGATTGCAGGGTGGTGGGGTAGAGTGGGGTGAAGTGGAGTAGATTGGGATAGAGTGGAGTGGAATAGATTGCAGTGGAATTTATAGGGGTAGATTGGGGTGAGGTAGATTGGGGTAGAGTGAAGTGGGGTTGATTGGAGTGGGGTGGATTGGGGTGGAATTTGTTAGAGTTGAGTGGAGTGGGGTACATTTGAGTGGAGTGTGGTAGAGTGGAGTGGGCTAGATTGGAGTGGAGTGAAGTGTGGGAGATTTGAGTGAACTAGGGTAGATTGTGGTAGATTGGAGTGGAGTAGATTCTGGTAGATTAGAGTGGGGTAGATTGTGGTAGAGCAGGCTAGATTGTAGTGGAGTGGAGTAGAATAGTGTGGAGAGGAGTTGGGTAGATTGTAGTGAAATTTGGAGTGGAGTGGGGGTAATTTGGAATGTAGTGGAGTAAATTGGACTTGGGTAGATTGGAGTGGAGTCATTTGAAGTCGGGTAGATTTGAGTGGTTCTGGTAGATTGCAGTGGAGCGGGGTAGATTGGGATAGATTGGAGTGACCTAGATTGGAGTGGGGTAGACTGGGTAGATAGAAGTGGGTAACTTTGAGGGGAGGGGTGCGCAGGCTGGCCGAGGCTTCCGCTCTCACGCCTCGCGAGACGTGGGAGCGGAAATACCTCTTATGAGGAACGTCGGGCCGACGTGCGGGCCGAACCGGTCTGGGCCGCCGCAAGCCAGTGGGGGGCTTAAAAGCACCCCCACTGAAGGCTCGGCCTTCTTCTTGTTGGCGCGGCGGCCCGGACGTTCGGGCATATGAAAGGGCTTTCTTGCATTATAGACGGTTCTTGAAATCTGTGAACATTCCAGATTGGTTTTCATCAGAAGCAGTCTGTGCCTTTTTGCAGCATTTAAAGACCCAGGGTAAACCAGTGTCTTGCGCGAAAGCCAACTTGTCAGCCATACGCTTTTTTGCCAAAATAAGAGGGCAAGACTCTAGGCTCTATGCCTTTGTTATTAAGCAGGCAGACGGTACCAGAACAGACGCCAGGCGACCCATAACCCCGCAATTATTGGAAAAATTGGTGAGCTCAGTCACCCTAGTTAATTTCTCACAGTTTGAGGCTAACTTATTCACAGCGGCATTCACTGTGGCTTTTTACGGGGCCTTTCGCATAGGGGAATTGATAGGCGCCTCCACGAATGACCACGCGGGGGCCTTCAGTGGCACGATGTAACAGTCGATAGTAACTCTACCACTATACATCTGTGTAAATCGAAAACTGATCAGTTAGGCAAGGGCGCAAGGATTATACTACGGGCAGCGCATGGGTCAACAATCTGCCCTGTAGCCAATCTAGCTGCTTACTTGAAGGTACGCCCCATTGAGAACTCCACTGCCCTATTCATACATGCTAATGGAGCTTGCTTGTCACGTTACCAATTTGCAGAGGTGTTAAAGATTACACTACTGACAGCAGGCGTCGACCCGGGAGGGTACTCCCCCCATTCATTCAGGATTGGCGCTGCCACCTTGGCAGCGGGGGCTGGCATGGCCATCTCAGAGGTGAAAGCCATTGGAAGATGGTCTTCCAGTTGCTATAAACGTTACGTTAGGCCAGAATTGGTATAAGAAGTGGTTATTTGTCATGTCTTCGCAGTTATTCCTTTTTCTCACGCAATTTTCCTTTATTTCAGTAGATGGTTCCTCGTGTGGTGTGGGTATTGGGGCATTCAGTCGTTCATCGGGCGGCATACCGGTTGCAGCAGCTCCGTAAACCAAATCCGGCGGCAAGCTTAGACGTGGCCTTCAGGTGGGGCGGGGTTGGCGGCTCAGGAATTAAACAGCTGCAACAGTTGGTAGACCTGGCTCGTGGATGTGCAGGGCTCCATTCCCCGGACCTCATCATCATTCACCTCGGGGGTAAGGATCTGGTATGCTTAGGTCGAAAGGCACTCAGGGAGGCCATATTTCTGGAAATTACGCAGCTTGCTAAACAATTCCCACACGCATCCATTGCTTGGTCCCACATGGTGCCACGGAAGAAATGGGGTCCAGGAATTAAGCCAAGGACAATCAATGTGTCCGTTAGGAGACTCAATACGGAGATGTAAAAACTCTGCCCTGGTCCAGGCCGTTTGTGAAACATTCCTCATAGAAAATTAAAAGGACCGGAAATGTTTCACAGGGACCTGGTTCATTTGTCTGATGCTGGTACTGACCAATTCATAGCCGATATGTGGTTCTTTGCTAGGTGCCTCTTCTCTGGTGGGGAGGGCGAAGGACCTTTGGGGCCCTGGTCGCCCTCGTGGCAGAAGAAGAGAGACTAAAGTAACCTGAAGCAACAGAGGGGACCCCAAGGGTGGGGCCCCGGTATAACAACATAGATAGGTTCCTGAAGTCCTGGACTCAACCTGCGGATGGACACACCAGATTGGGGGTAGGGAGCCCAGATTACTGGGGTGGTCACGGGGCTCATGCCCTGGGCCGCCCCGGTACACCCCTTGGCTGATTGGTGTTTGGAGAGGGGGCGGAACCCTGAGCATGGGTGTAAGGAACAGAGGAAGCAGGGGTACCGCCCCCCTAGGGATACAGGTGACGACCAGTCCCTGTGTGGTCCAAAGGAGGTTCAGGACAGGAAGGGATCCTGTCAAAATTGTATGGTTACAAAAATGTAAAATATATATATATCCGTGCATATTTAGGATGTGCAGTGAAAAGGATTAATAGAGTAGTTTGCATAAGATGTTTTGCATGATTTTAATGTTGATTAATGATATTTTGATCTTAAACAAAAGTATTTAAATAAATACTTCTTCCAACAAATTAATTGTCTTGTCGGTGGTGTATGACCTGTGTTGGGGAAAAGGCCTGCTGGCGCCTTCCGAGTCCTATGGAAAAGTGCCCCCCCAACATGGGGGGAGCGCGACCCCTTAGGGGTCAGGGACGCCGGGCCAAACCCTCGCACTAGTTGTGCGCAGGCTGGCCGGGGCTTCTGCTCTCACGTCCCGCGAGACATGGGAGCGGAAATACCTCTTATGAGGAACGTCGGGCCGACGTGCGGGCCGAACCGGTCTGGGCCGCCGCAAGCCAGTGTGGGGCTTAAAAGCACCCCCACTGAAGGCTCAGCCTTCTTCTTGTTGGCGCGGCGGCCCGGACGTTCGGGCATCATCTTGACCCACCCACCCTCTCCTTATATTAGGCGGAAGAAGAGAGACTAAAGCAACCTGAAGCAACAGAGGGGACCCCAAGGGTGGGGCCCCGGTATAACAACAGAGATAGGATCCTGAAGTCCTGGACTCAACCTGCGGATGGACACACCTGATTGGGGTAGGGAGCCCAGATTACTGGGGTGGTCACGGGGCTTATGCCCTGGGCCGCCCCGGTACACCCCTTGGCTGATTGGTGTTTGGAGAGGGGGCGGAACCCTGAGCATGGGTGCAAGGAACAGAGGAAGCAGGGGTACCACCCCCATAGGGATACAGGTGACGACCAGTCCCTGTGTGGTCCAAAGGAGGTTCAGGACAGGAAGGGATCCTGTCAAAATTGTATGGTTACAAAAATGTAAAATATATATATATATGTGTATATTTAGGATGTGCAGTTAAAAGGATTAATAGAGTAGTTTGCATAAGATGTTTTGCATGATTTTAATGTTGATTAATGATATTTTGATCTTAAACAAAAGTATTTAAATAAATACTTCTTCCAACTAATTAATTGTCTTGTCGGTGGTGTATGACCTGTGTTGGGGAAAAGGCCTGCTGGCGCCTTCCGAGTCCTATGCATGGTGTGGTAGCGCACTGCCATTACAGAAACACATTTCAGTTGAAAACACCATTACACGTGCACCAAAATACAATTTTACTGCACACAAACAATAATGTGTTGAAATGTCATCACCTAGTGTATAGTTGTGTTTTGATTGTATTCACATTTATTTCCACTACACTTCAGAATTACAAAGAAAATGTGCTTCATTTGTACTTATTCTGATATACTGTGAAACATCAGCACAGTTCATTTTTTTTGTGTGCTAGAAAAAAGAACATCCTTTCTCGTCTTATATGGTACTCAGCAGGATTGTCTCATAAATGCTCTCACTTTGAAGTCAGAGAAAGAAAACTAAACACTAAGCTCCCTGGAAGAGAGAGCATTTGATCTCTACGTTTGAATACACAGCAAATGTGACATAATAAGAACAAGATTTAAAGGCTAGTTTGCTGAAAACAATTTTGTGGAAGACTTCAGTAAACAAGGTTTGGGCAATGGGAGGGACAAACGCAAGCTGGACAGCCTAAAGTCAATAAAGCCAGCAGATAGAAAGCCAGAAAATGTGAGTTACAGACCACAAAGTCAATGGTAAACAACAGGCAGAATGGATTCCTATGTCATTTTTCTGAATGTCCCCAAGATGTCTTTAGCAAACCAGACTGCTTCTCTGTCTGGTAGGCTTCACCCTAAAAAGGTATGATAATACTGAGATGAGGAACACTTTGACTGAGGAATTAATAAACCCCAGAGAAGGTTGTATGCCAGAGAATTGTGTACAGAAATATTGTATGACATCAGCTGTCAAAGTGCATAGAAAAATATGGGAACTGTGATTCTGACTACAATGGAGTGGAATAAGTGAGTGTGTGGGGAGGGGCAATAAAGTGGCCAAAAAAGAACAAATATTCTGTAACTATTATGTTTGCTTTTAATGTAAAGGTAGCTTAATAAAAGCAGACATGCAAAAAAATAACTAAATGCAAGTTAAACTAATCTGTGGGGAATGTACTGTCCTGGTAGAAAAGCTCAGTTGATTCATGCAATCACTTCAGATGTCTGTAAGCATAACATGAGAGTCACTGATTCGAATCCTGGTTGGTGCTTTGGAGAATAGTGACACTTTCCATTAAAATGACACATTGAATAACCTTTTGGCAACATGATATTCCAAAGGTTTTTTACAATTAATCTGCTGCACGCATTTGCGTTTCTTTAAGGTAATAGGGCACCCAGTAAACAAGGCTTGTTTCTTCTTTAGCTCTCTGCCCCTTCTGTTGCTTCACATTACAGGAGCACCCCTCTCCCCCCCTTCCCTCTTAGCCTGAGGGGACTCAAGGTCAGCATTAACGATTTAGGAACTCATGTTTTTTAACAAAAAGTATGGGATCTGTTTTAGTAAATTTAAAATAGCTTTGAATTGTCATTGCAAAATGATCCCACCCATTTCAAACTCTGTCTGACATAAATACTGTGTCCTAAATATTATTTACAAACAATTCCATTGAGTGTGGATTTATTTTTTTAACTACAAAGGGATAATGCTGTTTTAATGATATTTATGCCAGAGGGTATTCTGGTTACAATATTTTAGAACTACTAGCACAGGTATTTTAATGAAAATTATTAATGAGTGTTCATGTATTCTGAGTAATGGATTTGTGTAGAAAACATAATAACGTAGAAAAATAATGCACGCATTGGAAAATGTGATCACGATGAGTGGTTGCCAATGTTCACGAAGTGTACTTACTAGTAGTTTATTAATATGAAATGTTGAGCATATATTTGACTAATGTAGTAATATGTCACATTAAGGGTTATGCATTATGTACTAGCTTTATTGATTGTAGGCCTTAAGTTAGCGAAGGTCTTGGCCTAGTTGCCCGGCCTCATATCTAGCTGTATTTCTTAACGTTTAATAAATGGCTGTCCTAGAGAGTTAAAATGTGATTTTCCATTGTAGTTTAAATGTGCTTGTAGCTGGAAAGTTTTCTCATGAGAACCGACTGCTAGAAGATGCTGTTCTTGCTAAATGTAACATTATGGGGGTCATTCTGACCCTGGCGGTCATAAACCGCCAGGGCCAACGACCGCGGAAGCACCGCCAACAGGCTGGCGGTGCTTCCTGGCCAATTCTGACCGCGGCGGTAAAGCCGCGGTCAGAAAAGGGAAACCAGCGGTTTCCCGCCGGTTTTCCCCTGGTCATAGGAATCCTCCATGGCGGCGCTGCAAGCAGCGCCGCCATTGGGATTCCGACCCCCTTCCCGCCATCCTGTTCCTGGCAGTTCTTACCGCCAGGAACAGGATGGCGGGAACGGGTGTCATGGGGCCCCTGGGGGCCCCTGCACTGCCCATGCCACTGGCATGGGCAGTGCAGGGGCCCCCTAACAGGGCCCCATAATGATTTTCAGTGTCTGCTTAGCAGACACTGAAAATCGCAACGGGTGCCACTGCACCTGTCGCACACCAGCAACTCCGCCGGCTCCATTCGGAGCCGGCTTCATCGTTGCTGGGTCTTTCCCGCTGGGCGGGCGGGTGGCCTTTTGGCGGTCGCCCGCCCGCCCAGCGGGAAAGTCAGAATGACCGCCGCGGTCATTTGACCGCGGTGCGGTCTTCTGGCGGGGGAACTTTGGCGGGCGGCCTCCGCCTCCCGCCGAAGTTGGAATGACCCCCTATGTGTGTAATGTGTGTAAGACAGACTTTCTCAGGAGAAGAACAATGGAGACACTGACTGGAGTAGAAGCTGCAACAATATTGTTACTTGATGAGCCGGATGATGAGAACATTGCAGGAGAAATCAATCAGCGACATGTGAATGGAATAGTGGTAGAATTGAAGTTTTAGTTTTATTGGACATAGTGTGAACATGCGATCCCTTGACCAATAGGGACTTGGGAAGTAGTTTTAGGGAATTTAACTTAACAAGACTGCACTGAGAAGAAAACGAGCATTCATTCGGGGCCATTACGCTTTTGCCATATTGCCCATCCTTGATCATTTTCCATCTTGACAAGAGACGTGCTCAACTTTAATGCTTAAAGAATTTTCGTTTTCTGAACTTTGATGCTGAATCCTGAATCCTTGCTGACCGAACTGATGTCCTGATGACGGAGACTATCTTAGCTTGCCGATCCAATTGAGGAGAGGTATTATTATACCCATCTGAATGTCATGCATATTTGCTTTTTCTTTCTAGGTACCACCCACACTTTTTGATAGAACCATAGTTAGATGTTTTCCAAATTTGTGTTACTAAATTGTTTTGCATGAAGCCCAACATGCTGATGCTAGTCTGGTGTTAGTTAAGGTTTCCTTACTCTGCTAATTGGGAATAATGTTTGATGAATTTCTCTGCTGAATCTAAATGTATGCAAATTCGTTTGTGCAATTTTTCTTGTTATTAATTTGTACCGTAACCTTAGGATGTGCAATATCAAACTTTGATTAGATTGAGGTTCTCCCATCGATTTGGACAGCCAGTGCTGTTTCTGTATGTGTATCATCTGATTTTGAGATTAATTTACATGACTTTAGCAGTGTTAATATAGGGAAATAAATATTCAAACTTTTACTAAAAAGTGTGGTTATTCATGACTGAAAGGTCAAGGTGTGTGACAATTACTGACTCCAATTGATTACCAGTGTCATTGATTATTATTGATTACTGATGTTATCGATTAATTATTGATTATTGATCTGCATGTACGGGAGTTACAGTGGGATCATCTTAATTGCAAATCCAAAGGTTAATCGACCTATTCACGTCCCGCTGTAAGTTTACTTATTAAGGTCAGACGCGCTAACAGAACCATACACCATGGTTGAGACTGATACTCCGTTCTGGCTGTCAATGGGGTAAGATTCAATTGGAGGGTGAAAGGATTCTTCTCACCCCCATCTACAGATAATCAATCATGCAACAACACCCAGTACGGGTTGGAAAGGACACACTTGCTTTCAAGGTTGAGTTATCCCTATGGCATCAAGCGAGACTGCAAGTTGCTTACGAGAGCCCAGTGCATATTTTTCTCAACTTGAAGCAGTAGATTCTTTCCTGCTGATGATAGCAACCAAAAGTGCCAAAGATTGCGTGTCAATGTGGGATGACATGATTGACAGTGATATCCGACGAGTCTTCACCATGATGAATATCGTTCCGTCCGTGGCTATGGCTAGAACTGCAGTGACACACTGGAAATGGATTTCCAGAGATTATACTGTCTCTGCTGGATAATTGTATTTGGACTGCCCATCCAGGAAACAGAACACTTTTGAGATATAATATAGTCCCTCATCCTTTGCAGTGGTAGCACTTCAAAAGAAGTGGAACGATGCATTTACAAGCCAATAGCATGAATGGAGAGAAACATTCACCTCTGGGTTATGCCGAAGCCTACACTATATTAAAGAATTGTTAACAATAGTTTCCCAGACCTACAAAAGAACTGCGAAAGTCGTAATGTTCATTTGGAAACATTGACATTAAAATATCACACTTTTAGAGTCTTAAATGGATTCTGTGCCACCTTAATATTACAGTGCATGTGCCGATGAAACCTCCACAACGATGAGGTCAGCCTTCCCAGTCACAATGCCAATAAGAAATGAGGGAAAGGGAGACACATACGTAGGAATATGAATTATACGAAACATCACTTCAGTAGACTAGTATCTGAAGCAAACAAGTCCTTCAGAAGTGCAATCAATTGCACTTCTTTATAGATTGCATTGACAGAAGAGCACTTTAACAAGCACTTCCCTGCAGAGGGGCTTTTCAAAACAGTGCAGGGCATCACTGAACTTCACTTCTTTTAGAGAAAAGCAGCACAAAGAACATGCCATGAATCCGCCCTCTTAAAAAATCACACAGAACAGCATTTCGGTTGACAGACCTTAAAAGTAAGAGCATAAAAGAGCTAACCTGGCCTTTCATAGAAAATGAAGCACTGACTTCACACATACTCTTCAAGAAACAAGCTTTGGCAAAGCCAATAGGTCTCACGTATGGGACCAATCAGCTTTGTCAGTGGCTTTTCGTGATGCTGTACACCGTTGGAGGGAAGCAAAATAATTTTCCTGATTCTGTGTAACATCTGAAAAACATTTAAAAAAGGCACAATGATGCGACCACTCGCTTGCACCATTTTCTTTGTTTTTTATTTACCAATCAAAGATGGCAGACCCATATGGATAGTTAAATAAAAAAAATCAAGATTGTTTTGCATGAAAGCACAAAATCTTTTTTTTAAAAAGGACTGCAGGACGAGGGGGCGATGGAGAAGCTGATAGGTGACCTGGTGAGGGGACACGAAAACAGGTGCCTGTTGGGGAGAGCAACGTAGGGTTTAGGGGAGAGCCATGCAGTTGGAGAAGCACATGAAGGAGTGGAGGCATGGGGAGGAGACCACGTAGCACAGGGTGGGCAGATGGAGAAGCAATCAGGAAAGCGAACAGCTCACAAGGCTAACAGCAACACGGAGACCAAGAGTAGAAGTATGAGAGAGAGAGAGAAACATACAGCATGGGTACAGAAGATACGAGTGAGAAAGCTGGAAAATACTTAGGGGCATATTTATACTCTGTTTGCGCCGGAATTGCGTCATTTTTTTTTACGCAATTCCGATGCAAAACTAACTCCATATTTATACTTTGGCGTTAGACGCGTCTAGCGCCAAAGTCCATGGAGTTTGCGTCATTTTTTAGCGTGGACACCTACTTTGCGTTAATGATATGCAAGGTAGGCGTTCCCGTCTAAAAAATTGACTCCGAGGCATGTGCGCCGTATTTACACTCCCGGGCAAAATTCACGCCCGGGAGTGGGCGGGTCAAAAAAACTGACGTACGGCCGCTTTTGCGCCGTTTTTTAGCACCTGGACAAGGCAGGCGTTAAGGGACCTGTGGGCTCGGAAGGAGCCCAGAGGTGCCCTCCCATGCCCCCAGGGACACCCCCTGTCACCCTTGCCCACCCCAGGAGGACACCCAAGGCTGGAGGGACCCATCCCAGGGACATTAAGTTAAGTTCCGGTAAGTATTTTTATTTTTTTTTGTGGCATAGGGGGGCCTGATTTGTGCCCCCCTACATGCCACTATGCCCAATGACCATGCCCAGGGGACTGAAGTCCCCTGGGCATGGCCCTTGGGCAAGGGGGCATGACTCCTGTCTTTGCTAAGACAGGAGTCATTTCTATGGGGGTTGGGAGTCGAAAAAAATGGCGCAAATCGGGTTGAGGCGAAAAATTTGCCTCAGCCTGACTTGCCCCATTTTTTGGCGCCCAAGCTCCATATCCCCCTACGCCGGCGCTGCCTGGTGTACGTCATTTTTTTTCACGCACACCAGGCAGCGCCGGCGGCTAACGCCGGCTAACGTCATTGATTAAATACGGCGCCCGCATGGCGCTTCAGAATGGCGTTAGCCGGCGCTAATTTTTTTGACGCAAAACTGCGTTAGCGCAGTTTTGCATCAAAAAGTATAAATATGGCCCTTAAACTATTATAGAGTGCTTCAGCAAAAATAAAAAAGTAGTTCCCTAAAAATGAGCAGTGAAAGGACACAGGTCAGCAAAATCAAGAAGATGGTAAAGATGCTGTGATTCAGGGAATGGGTAAACACAAGCTGGAGGAAGATGGACAAGGCATCAAATAAGAAGCAAGGATATGAGAGTGACAATAAAGTCAACCAGTGGTAAGAAATGGGTGGGCTTTAATACCACTGTAAATTCTTGTTAAGCCTCCAATTTTTTTTACAGCATACGGCTATGCAGTCTGTTGTGCTCGACCTAAAAATGAAAGCAGTGACAGGTTGTAGAGATGCTTTAACAGATGTCACAAGGGTAAAATGTCAAATGGTCCATGTGCACTACCGTGAGCAAGCAAAATGGGATCTCATTCCCTGATTTGGTACGAGAAAACAGCTACATTTGGGAGATAGTGTGCAACTAACACCCCTGGGCTTTAGTGTAACTGCAACTGCTGCCCCATTCCTAGCTATGCCGCATTATCATACACAAAGTGCAGTATCCCTCTTCCCATATGCACAGTCCATAGAACTGTACACCAACTCAGCCAGTTTTCATGCTTCACACCACCTATTGATGTTATCATTACTTGAATGCAAAAAGATAAGTGACTTGCTTTGCCGTATATGTCAACAAAGAATAAGAACGGTCCCTTGTCTTTGTTCGGCTGGCACACTTCCTAAAGGGGTGCGGACCATTCATGTGTGGTGGAGATAACTGTGAATCTGTGCTGGCACAATTTCAGTCACATCAAGGGGCATATTTAAGAGCCACTAGCGCCACCGGTGCGTCGCTTTTTGTGACGCTCCAGTGGCGCTAAGCACTAATCCATATTTACAAGAAGGTATAATGCCACTTTTTTGTGACATTACGCCTCCTTGTAAATATCGGCCCCTCCGACGCAGTTTTCTGCATCAGAGAGGCGTGCAATGGGTATTGCTGTGGGCTTTCCATTGCAACACCTATTGCTTTTCACGCTGCCTCAGATGTACGAGTTGTCATAAACCTGAGGCAGCGTCAAAAACTAATGCCACCCCGGGGTGGCGTTTGCATGGCAAAACAAGGAGGAATGCTTTTATTCCTCCTCGTTTTTTGCTTTTTCTATGTGTGCTGCGTTCTTCAGCACACACAGAAGAACCAAAATGGCATGGGCAATTGTTGACATGCAGGAAGGGACATCTTCCTGTACATAAACAATCATTCAAAATTACACTTTTGTTCTTCTATGTGTGCTGCATTTTGCGGCACACATAGAAGTGCAAAATCGCCATTATAGATTGTTTATGTGCAGGAAGGGACACCCTCCTGCACATAAGCAATCTAACCCCTCAACGCAGACAGCCTTGCACTACGGTGCAAGGATGCCTGCGTTGGCGCTAGGCAGCTTCATTCAGTGCCAGTGCAGGAGGAAACGCGGTGGTGCGCCATATTCCTCTAAATACGGCGCACTCCTGTTTTTCAAAAGTGGTGCAGTGTGGCGCTACTGCGCCACTTTAGCATAAATCTGGGCCGTTCCTTAGGCCACTTTCTGCACACTTGGACAACCACAGCTCAGCAAGTACTCAGCCTATTGGACTACAGCACGATCGTATCATTTTGAGCAGCAGCATTATTCTGGAGATGTGAAATAGATTTTGTGTGCACGAGTCTAAAGAGTGGGTCGAGAGATGAGGGACATTCAGACACATGTGCAGGTGATCCACAGACTGCAAAGGCAATATTCGACTCTTTTAGCTCTAGTACTTACTAGGACCCTGAATAAAAGGCATGTAAACAATTGGAGTGCAAGTTGGCAACCTCTAATCAGCTCGACCACTCCACTCCAGCAATTAGCAGGTGTACAATATGAATCCGATTCTGAATTGATTTAACTGCAGTGGGGAAGTAAAAGCAATTTGCCCATAATTTTGCAGCTCCCGGATTGTGCGAATCGGAATGGTGCTCAATTTGCACAAGCCTCATGAGCAGTTTATGCCTCCCCTGCAATCCCGATTCAAGTTCAATTTGCAGTCTGTATCACAAACCGGATTTGCCACACTATTGTCATATGTTCCAACAGAGTACAGCCTAATCTATCAATAACCCAGCCGATACAGGGACGCCGGACCTGGGGCGGAGGCACTGCACACTGATTATAGCAGTTTTTTCCTGTGAAACTGGCTGAAATAGGTCAATTTTCCTTGCTTGCATTATGGCCTATGGCACCCTTGCTAGGGCGCTGGTCGAGAGCACATTTATTTACCACTAGTATTGACCTGATAGTAGGTGACCATGATCAAAGTAGGAAACTGCACTAAAAACCTCTCAGATACCGTTTCGTTTGTTAGTGTATACTGTTTGCCCCATTCTTCAATTTGCGCCTTCTCACAAATGCGATTTTATCCCTATCGCAAAGATGCGGTGTTTTATTCTCCTTCCTTTAATTGCTTCAAAATCACAGACCTTAAACGTCACCACGTCCATGCACCTCTTGTTCGAAAAAGATATAGCTCTGTGTTCCAAGTAAACTGAACGCCGTGCAACCTAATAATGCAAAGCGCAAAATACAAACACAAAGCGACAAACAAGCATCTAACCCCGAGTTGCATCTGAGTGTTTAGATGTTTCCACATTGATTGACACGGAGCACGTCCTTAGTGTTATGCTTTTTTTAATGCTTTTGTTTTTCACCCTTTTGTGTGGCCTGTTTTGTTTTTGTTTTTCTTTCCTAAATTAACACAGGGTTGTGCATTGCTTTTTTGCACATCTTTGGATGCAGGAGGTGCTTGTGAGCAGACTTCCTTTGTTTTTCTAATCCTGTATGTACATTTTGATCACCCCTAAGAGTGGCACACTGCGAAGGCCATGAATACGGTCACCTTCTTAGCCTCTCATGTCAATGGCTGCTCGAAGTGATTCATGTCAGAGCAAGTCTCGAAAACAAGATTGCAGAAGGCAGGGAAGAAAGTGGTATGGAAATAGTGATGACAAAGGAAACATGGCCACTGTTAACAAACCTTAACACATCTCCGAACAATGGAGGCCAGGGAATCGATTAGGGCCTTTTAGCTGCCTCAGTGCGCCCACATTGTCCTATACATTGCGCCTGTGTTGTAGAAACAAAGCTCCTGCCTCGTGGGACAGTCCACCTCTTTTGTGATGTGAGTGACAAGGACCGAGGAAAGATGGGTGAGGAATCACTCACCCCAGTTTGTGGTGAGATACCGATGCATGGAGGCAGTGTAATTGGCCAAAAAGGAACAGCTGTGTCTATACAATACTGTTTTTAGCAAAAAAAAACTACATTTGCAGGAAGCATTTCTTGCACTGGTAACAGTGCAAATGTTGACCGTGTGCCTTTTGAAGTGGTGCATGTTTATGCAGGATTACACCAGCCTCTACGTAGTCTGGGTAATCTCGAAAAGGTGCAAAATTACACAGGTAAATTCTCTGTGAACTGGCCCGAAATTGACCTCAAGCAGAGCCATTGGAATCGTGCTATTCCATATCTGTGGCCTTTCCTACATAATTATGGATTTACGTGAGTTGTCACATTATCCACAATCTGCTATATTAAACTGTTATTTATGAAACAAAACCTTTGCCCAGACAGTATCAATGAAAACTATTCCCGTGGAATTTCCTCCTTCATAAGGTTTAGATGATGGAGGATAATCCACCAGTGAATTCCAGATTTGACATTTCCTTAAACTGGAGTATTTTTTGTTAGCGCATTATGGTAAGCAAGGTGGGTTTCTATTTTTTTTTATCGGGATGAGGAGGTTGTTCAAGGTTTTGCTGGCCTGGACTAAGAGAAAGCTACCTCCGAGTCAAGTTGGTGGAAACGTGGCACTTTGAGTTCTAGGAGTTTGCTGGTTTGGAAACTTTTTCTAGGGTGGTAGGTCTGAAGTTATTGTTGAGGGATTGTTTATCCTCTTCAATGCAATGTTTGATGTGCTATGCATAGTACTTTGAATGCAATTCGATAAAATGTGGGCGGCCAGTGCAAAGTTACGTGGTCTAGTGTGAAATATTTTGAGATTCGAGTGTAAAAGTAGCCTCTGCACTGAGGGGCAGATTTACAACTTGTTGGTGCAGGGCATTGCAGGAAGTAATCTTGCTGCGCTGCCCTGCGTCAAAGGGCAGGAATGCACTGTAACTATGCAATACAACACATTCCTGTCCTACTGCGCTGGTCCCGTTTGGCTGTCTAGAGCCAATGCAGGGATCCTTGCACCATGGGGCAAGGGTATTGTTGTAGTATGTGGGATTGTTTTGTGCAGGAAGAGGCACCTTCTTGCACAAAAACTTTCCTGGCAGGCTTTTTCCTTTTTCTGTGTGTGCTGCAGAATATAAAGGAGAAATAAAGATATTGCTCCTCGTTGCACCTCCCCTGGCGAGGCGGAAGGTTTTGGTGCCTCCCCAGGTTCATATGGCCTTGTAAATCTGGGGATGTGCCAAAATCCATGGATGTTACGTGGGAACATCCACCACAATACCCATGGAACACCTCCCTAACGTAGAGGAAGGCATCGCAGGACTTTGCGTTGTCTTGCCTTACTCCATATCTATGAGGCCATTCAAAGCCACACAAAGGTCTGTGCCACGGTTGCGTCACTAAAAGGGACGCAAGGGTGGCACAAGCCTCTCATAAATATGCTCCTGAGTTTTCTACTCGTAGCCATTTGTTTGAGATGCATTTATGTTTTTTTTGTTACAGGCAGTTTGTGTAATACAGGAAAGAGTACAGAGCCTTGTATGTGGCCTGAACTCTGAGGGGATGCAGGGGATGTTCATTTTAGGATTCTTTGCCTAAGCTAGTTATTGTTCTAGGGTAAGAGCTACATCTAGGAAGATTCCTATGCTCAGTGTCATCTTAAGGATTTTGGGTACACCAGCAAAAAATATTTTGGGGGCTCTATGCAGAGCAAATTAGAATTGTATTACCCATTTCAAGGACACATGAAGTTAAACAATACTAAATTGCATGCTAAATTTGAACAAGGTCATTCAAAATCAGCTGAAATATGTCTTGTCCGGGACTCCAAAAATCCCTACAGTGGCTCTGGTTTTGAGAGACAAAGCTAAAGGTAAGGGTAGGCAGAAAGGTAAAGAGGTGTAGATAGAGCAATAGTATAGACAGAGGTCAAATTGAGAAAAAGTTCAGTTTTCCAGGTGTGGATGCTGGGAAATGGCCAACTTTTCCGTGTTCGTCAAATGAGGTGACTTCCTCATTATCTTGTTGGTCAGGGTGAGATCTCTTGTGCTGGTGGCAAGTTTTCATTTCTGGGGATTTCTGTTTTGTCTGGATTTAGTTTAAGATGCTTAGTGGTCGTCCAGTATTTCGCACAACCAAGCGTCCTGCCAATCTGGATGTCACGGTATCGTTGGTATTCTTAAACGTCAGGATGATATGTGTGTCATTTGCATGAATGTCACAAGGCATCCCAAACTATTGAACCAGTCTCTTACAGGCCTAAGACAGATGCCAAAGACAAAGGGAGAGAGATTTGTAAACATTTTTTTTACACTTATAACAGCACACCTAGTGTGGCAATGCTGAAGTCACACTGTGCCAGAGACACAGGTAAAGCAGGACAATGGGGGAAACAGGCAACCTGAATTCCTAACTTCTTCCTAGAATTTTCTTGTAAAACAATGCATCACAGCCTTGTACTGAAATAGACATAGTATCAAAAACTGTTACACATCAGAATAAAAAAAACCATATATCAGGCGGGTGCTAAGATCAATGTACATTATTTATTCAAATCATCATTTAGTTTCACCACAATGCAAGTTCTGAACATTGGCACTTCCTGTGCACAAAAACATCTCTGTGCCACATGTCTAGCTAGTGTCTGGTACCCTGTAGCCAATTTATCGCTATTTGGTTTTGGGGTGTCACTAAATACAGTGCTACTAGCTTGTTACCTTTCCCGTAAGAGGAGACACACATAAACCCATCATCATGCAGTTCTTAAGGGAGCACTCATTAATTGGCCGTCACTATGGGGAGAGTTAGTTTATCCCTGGGGGTTTCTCTCATCCAGGTATTAGGGAAGAGTGAGGTTTCGGAACTATAGGAAGGAGGAACTCAGGGTCATATTTATACTCTGCTTGCGCCGGATATGCGTAATTTTTTTTAACGTAAATTCGGTGCAAACCTAACATCATATTTATACTTTGACGCCCGATCCTGTGAACGTTTTCTGCATGTGTGAAACCGCCTTGCGTTAATGACATGCAAGGTAGGCGTTCCCGTCCAAAAAAATGACTTAAACACCTGTGTGCCATATTTATCCAACTGCACAAAAATGTCGCACAGCTGGGAGGCGGTGTCAGAAAATGGCACACAGCCTGAATTGTGTAAAAAACGCCTGGCTCAGGGCAGGCGTTAAAATGGAGCACACCAGTACTTAAGGAAAACACACAGACGCAACATCAGAGCTCCAAAAGGAAGACATGGAGGTGATATTCATCCAGCATGCACGAAGTCGCAGAGCACAGGACCAACAGCAGTGGCTTGCACCACACCAACAGGGACCCCAAGGGCAACGCAGAAGGCAGGAGAGGATATTCCAGACCAGGACAGCCCTTCTGGGCCTCAGGGAACATGACATCACCCAGAAGTACAGACTAAACTGGCAAGCCATACAGCAGCTGCTGCGCAACATTGAGCCACAGTTGGCACCCAGCTTGCAGACACCCCACATCATTCCACCAGAGACCAAGCTGCTAGCTGTCCTCCACATGTTGGCAAGTGGCTCTTTTCAAACCATTGGTGCCCTGGTTGCCAGGATCTCCAGCCCTCATTCTCTGCCTTCCTTCCCATGGTACTGGATGCCATCATCTCCCTCACACCCTGCCACATCAGCTTCCCCAACACACAGCAGAAGCAGCAGGAGACCAAACAGGGCTTCTACCAAATCACCAGCTTCCCACATGTGCTTGGTGCCATTGACTGCACACATGTACGGATTGTGCCACCTGCTGCAACCGAGCATCTATACCGCAACAGGAAACACACACACTCCTTCAATGTGCAGGCCATTGTGGATCACCGGGGATTGGTCACCAACATCGTGGCAAAGTATCCTGGGAGTGTACATGAGTCATTCATTTTCTGCCACTGCACCATCAATCAACACTTCCAGGATGGACGATATGGAAATGGCCTACTTGTTGGTAAGTACAGAAACCTAGTTATATACACACAGCACAGCAGCCCTGTAGGACACACAACACATACACCACTACATTGGCACGTGGACGGGAAGACACTGAGGTTGTGACACTGCTAGTCATGTTTCATATCCTGACCCAATGGGATACACACCTATAGACAAATGACAGATGAAAATAACAACAGATGCCACTCTAGAGACACAAGAGACCAATTTAAAACCACACAGTGACAATGATAGGGCCTTAACTGGCAGTACAACTTGGAAGATGAACCTTCCAACATCACATCAATAACACTCAATCACACACCCTTCCAAACAATACGTACTGTGTAAGGGGTGTTTAATGTGTTTCGCTGCAGGTCAAACACCATGAGACACATATCGTTGAGGCTGTACCAACATCTCACATCACTCCTGGGCTGACATTGCCCGCTACCAGTAAGGAAGTGGACTGTGCTAAGAATACATGTTGATGTGACAATATTGCAAAGTGCACATTGCTACACATACAGATTGAGACAATTACACATATACACAACAGATATACAGGCATATGGAGCTTCTGACAATTAAACCTTCTCCCCCACAACCAAGTTAGCCACCTTACCTGGACCAGGTTCAGTAGTGTAAGTGCACGTTTGCACATGAGCCAACTCGGTGAGGGCACAAAAATAGGTTTGCATGGAACTTGTCTCACATGGGATATTTGTGCATTGTCAATTGTCAACACTTCAGTGCTGCAAACCTATGGAGATGTGTTGTACATTGTCACCTATCCAAATCAAAGGGCCTCACTGTTGTTTTTCACATGCTATTACATATATTGAATTGGATGGGATCTTCAGGCCACATAGTGCAACCGTGTTACCACCACTGTGGAATCGATTCTGTGTGTGTAAGTATCATGTCACCTCCAGTGAAGACACATAGACACTTCTTTCACATGACATAATGCATGCGAAATACACAATGTACTGCAAGTTTACAAAAATACCGCTGATATCCGGTCAATCAGCCAAACAGCAGTTTAGATAAATAAACACCTAATGCTGATGGAACATCCTAGAAGCCTAGGATTCCACACAATAACACAAACACAGATGAGTCACAGACGACACAAGATAACAAGTGCCATGCAAAGTGATAATCATAGTGCAAGTAACATCAACATTTTTACACTCATTTTCTCTTTCAGCTGATCAGGGGTATGGGATCAAGCCATGGATCATGACCTCATTTGCCAACCCAAGCACAGCATCAGAGCGTGCCTATAAGGAGGCACATTGGAGGACACGCACCATGGTAGAGCAGACTTTTGGCATCCTGAAGTCACGATTCAGGTGCCTCGACATCACCTGAGGCAGCCTCTCATATTCACCTGAAATGGTCTGCAATGATCATTTTGACCTGTGCCATCCTGCACTACATATGTGTAAGGAGGAACATTCTCCTCTGTGAACCAGGCCCACAAATGCCTGAAGAGGAGGAAGAGTAGGATGCTGTCCATCAACATGAGAGGGACCATCCAAACACTGCAGCAGGATTGCATCGGAGACAACACATTGTACAAAACTTCTTTTAACTCTAGTCACCATCACCACTTTCTTACCATATGTCATTAAGCACCTCACTTCATCACTCGATCATGGTCTGGGTAATTATTTATGCATCACATGATCCCTAGGAATCATAATCAGAGTTTAGCCTCATGGAGCATTGCAGAAATACAGATTAGGATACTGAAAACGGCACATCACATTTGATGGGTATGGATGTACACCCAACTTCACACACAGTGTTGATGACATATATCCTGTTTATTTCACCTTTGAATGGCAATATCAGAGTACCACAGCTAAGGCACACATCCATGTTGCCAACATGGTTCATTGCAGCATATGGCATACAACTAAGACACCATCAATCATAAGTTAAAAAAGTGCTTCATACATGAGGCATTGGATGTGCTATTGCATTGGTAACAGGAATGTATGGCCAGACCCTTGACAGCAGTAAGTGTGACATCAGCTATCTCTGCAAGGAGCATGTGTGACAAGAAGTCCATGTAAGCTGCAAATGGATAGCACAAGTGTCCCCGGTATGACAAGCATTGCTCACAAGACATGCCCTGTGCATGCCATCTCAGGTTATAAGTCCTGCCACAGGCATGTTTTCAGTCTCTCCCCACCCTTCTCTAGGGGGCCATGTAAGTGGACTATTTGTACCCTGATAACCTTCATCTACACACACCCAGACTCCTATTCTGACTCCTGTGTGCTTCCCTCTTTAGTATGGCATGCCATAGTCATAGTTCATCTGTCTGCATGGACTTCATGTCGGATAATGCACTGCCTGGTAGTCTGTAGGACCTGTAATCACCTGTCCATTGCTTCCCATGTTAAAGGTACTGTTGGCCCTTTGAACTTGATTCTCACCTACATGACTTGTGAGAGACTGAAGCTGCACACACCTGTGAGCACTTACATGCAGACCAGCCATTTGAACCTACACTGCCATTGCTGCTTCCTGGAACGGCGTAGAAGCTGCCATTTTATGTATATCCTTGTTGTGCATTTCTGTATAAATCACTTGTGTAACACAGGCTTTGGGTTATTGTGTAACGTAACGTTGCAGCCCACAGCACAAATACAGTTTCTAGTTTCCACAGTGTTGTTCCAGCTTTTCACAGTCAGCGTCTGCTCACTGTGCATTTGCCTTGTTCATGTTTGTTCCTGACAGAGCCTGCATCCTGTTAGACTGACTGGTTCCTATCTTTGTGTTACCATAGAGGTTCTGTGTGGCTACATTTGTCTCATAGTTGCTTTCCATGCCCTCTCTTTCCTCCTGGGGTATTGTGTCTGGTAGGTCAAACGATGAATTCTCAAATCGATTGTATTGTGTAATCAGTTTACTAATTGTGTCATGGTCTGGGACATGTATTCAATTAGCCTAATCCCGGCCCCATCCCTTGTCTGGGTTTCATGCATGCATGATTGACAAACAGTGACAGTGTACTATGGCTGTATGCACAGATTTGGTATGGTGTCTCCAGCACAACAAACAATGTTTGCTAATGTGCATGAAAGGACAAAATATGTTTGTGCCCTGACGGTCCACACACAGATTCACATTGGCCACAACCCATTGATGGTGCTTGCGTGGTGACTAGCTGTGAGATTAATCAGCACAGAGGCACTGATGTTCTTTGTTGCAGTGGGACTTTTAGAGGCCACCCTGTGTACAAATGTTTTGATGAAACCTGCTGGTTTCTAATTACTGATCCATCAATTTTGTGAGCACACCAAGGTTGCCCTGTTGTCAGCCTCATAAAGCATCTGCAGTGCCATAGCTGGACTATCCCCATGTGTGTTGTCAATTCCTCTTTAGCTTTCGGTCAATTCTGCTTTAAAGGATACTCTGTTAATGCAGGGAATGGCTCCACAGACTCATGACTAGACCTGCATGTAACTGTGACAACATGGAGGCCAATACTGACACAGGGTACACATGGCCACACACTTGAACTGGACACCTTTGTGCAATTAATCACTGGAAATATGTGAACACATGCAGCTTGGTCTGCTGGTCCTCCAATGCAACAAGAGAAACATAGGTCATTTATATGACTCAAACTGTGGAGTGACATTATATTTTTGGATTGGTGTTGGGACTCTGTGTCACAAACACTGTACCTACCTAGCATTTTCAAATGCCTGACTCATGGGTAGTATACAAACAAGTGACCAGGAAGTGGTATCCAACATTCCAGTACATGTGATGGCTTACTCTTGTAACATTGCCATTATCAACCGTCCTCTATCTATCCTGTGCATAGTTTATCATGGGAGATGTTTTGTCCCAAAAGGCAGGGAAGTTCACACAGCATTAGATGCTACGGGTATGACAAACACATATCCTGACTGATGTACCACACTGAATGTCATCTGATGGTTATCCACATTTACAACACATGCATACAAGCACATTATTCAAAACACGTCTTGTGACATTCACATAGAGGCTCAACAACAATTGAAATAGCAAATTCACAGCCATAAACACAAAGGCAATGAATTAATGTAATAAGTTGCGTAGCCTTGCTATCCTCTATTGATGCACCACCTGCTCAAACTAGGGAATACCAATTTATATTCCAAATGTTTGGGTTGCTTTTGCGTCAGTTAAGAGTGCTAATCCGGCACAACAACATGAGTATTATGGTCCGCAGTAGTGTGGTCTGCCACATGTGCCCAAACACTGGAACACACAATGCAGGCCCTAACAGCCTATCTTTATATAGTTACAGCTTTTTTGTACGTTAAAAATGTGAAAAATGACACAAACACAGTTAAAAACAGATATTTTGATGCAGACGCGTTAAAAACACGCATATGCGTCAAATTTTGCTGCATATGCGTGGAAAAAATACACTCACAGCCATTATACATCCATTGGTCCCTAGCGGTAATTCCTACACTGCACCCCATAAAATTGGTTGATGAAAAATATATTGAACTTTGAATGCGGGTATTTTTAAGCATTTGCGTAAAAGTTTTTTGATGGAAAGCCCGTAAGCGTCATAAAAGTTTTACCCATCATAATAAAAATGCACCACATTTGAGACAGGAAGTAATGTAATAGGATATCCTGTTTACAGAAATGGTACAGTGGGTGTACTTTCACTTTCACTTTGCAGTCCGTGATTCTTCTAGACTGTGTGGCTGTGCTGAGAGTTTTGTCTGTTCAAATTGTGCTTTTGTCTCCTGTGTGCCATTCTATTTGACATCTGTTGTTTTTGCAATTCTCTCAGTTATTCAGTGTAAGTATCTTATTGTCTTTTTGGTGTCTAATTTTGTCTTTGTACTGTTGGGAGTGTGTAGTGGGTATTGTTAGTTGGGGTATTGTTGGGCTGTTTGTGGGTTATTTAAGTTTCATTTTCCTCCCTCCTTTCCTGTATTTTCCTCTTTACTCTTTCCTATCCCTCTCATTTCCGTCATGTTGGGTAGGCCACGTCTGGGGAGAATGGGTGAGGAGGAGCTGGGGGCATTCATTTGGCTGGTGTGCCACTTCCTCCCCCTGATGTTAGAGGCTGGTGGCAGGGTGATACAGGGGTATCACACGTAGGCGAGGAGGCTCAGGTAGTCCAAGGTGCTGTACCATCTGAAGTGAATATTCAACACACAGCGCAACGACCACCAACTCAAGCATCGCTGGGCTGACCTTATTGCCAGAGAACAAGACCTCCTGGATCACCTGGGTTTGGTGATTAGTGGCCCTGTTGGTGAGTACAATTCAGACTAATGTGCACCTTTAAATGCTCTGTAGTGACAGTAGCCGATTTGTTGACATGCTGCATGCAATGTTTGTGGACATGTGGAATGCAAGTTAAATATACAGTGGCCCTGATTTATACAATATTTGCTACACATTACCGTCATTAGTTGACGCAAAAGCTGCACAAACTTAAAGAACACAACTTGATCTTGTCAATTAGTGCTGCTTTGACTTCAATGGATGATGGTAATGCTGCTCAAACTTATGCTTTATTCATGGTCTGTGAGTGTACCAGGGATGAGATGTATTTCACATGCCAAAGCACGGAATGAATGTAGTCCCCAATTATTTGGAATACGTCTGAACTGTATTCATGGCCATACGTACAAAGTTCATCCTAACCTCTGGTAATATCTTAGGCTGATACTTTGACTTGGTTTGTGCAGCATTTAAATTAGGAATGGATGCCAAAGTAATGCACACGGGATAATATTGTAATGTTTGGTGCTACTTTCCATAGCTGTAGCGTAAAACATGACACAAATGCTAAAAATTGGAGAAAAAATATATCTGGCCCTCTGTTCATTGTTCCTGGGTGTTTTAATTTGCCTTGGGCACAATTGCTGGAACAGAGCTGATGCATTTGCCATCTGTGTCACTTTATAGCCATGAAATTCTCATAAGTTAATGTTCATCATGGGATACTGGAACTTGGTGAATGCATGGTCACAAATCATTACTTGCATGATGTTGGGCAAGGGACCCATGACCGCTTCCATCATACATATAAAGTGACGAAATAGTTTGCTAGTTTATGTTTGGTACACCCCTGCTGACCTAGTGCTGCATTTGTACAATAGTTAACTTGCCAGAATGAAGGCTATCACAGACATGGGTTTATGCTAAGATCAGCAGGCCACATTCCTGTGACTGCTGCCATTCCGAAGGTGCATACAAATTGAGACCTACCTCATCAAGATTGCGCCAGTAGGACATTTGCTAAGCCATGTATCAATTAGGGGACAGTGTAAGTTTGTTGTATACCTGCAGATCACCCAACTTGGCAAATGTAAGATGATGAATGTGGCTAACTGTGATTTACAATACCCGATATAGGTACACAGGGCAATGAGTGACACAAATTCAAATTCAAATTCAAATCAATCTTTATTCGGATTTTACTCCATAAAAGATAAACGATCTCTTTAAAATGATAAAAATATACAATAAAATACTTCAAGAAAAAACATTACTAATAAGTAAATAAATAAAACCTTTGCTGCAACACACTGGGTGATTATTCATTCTCATATCGGAGGTTTTCTAAATACGACAGCTTTTTTCTTTGTTCTATGGCATGTAGGATAAATTTTATTACTGCATCACATTTCTCATTGGTATCCAATTTACATAAATAATTAAAAGCTTCTCTACAAGGGTAGGTCGCTCCCCCTGCCGCTGCAGCTCCTCCAAGTTCCCGAGTTCCTGTGTTCCTGAGACCCACCTAACTGTAAGTACCCCCCTCCTCCCAGCCCCTCGCCCTGCCCCGCGCCACTCACCTTCTCTCCTGCTCCTGCTTCTTTTTCCTCCTCTCTGTCTCTTCCTCCTCGCTCCCCCTCTGCAATCTTCTTCTGTGTTCTTCTGTTCTTCTCTTCTGTTCTTCTGTTCTTCCCTTCTGTTCTTCTGTGTTCTTCCGGTCTTCTGTGTTCTTCTTCTCTGTTCTTCTCGGTGCTTCTGTGTTCTTCTTCTCTGTTCTTCTCTGTTCTTCTCTGTTCTTCTGCTCTTCCGATCTTCTGTGCTTCTGGCTTCTGTTCTTCTGTCTTCGGTTCTTCTGTTCTTCTGTCTTCTGGTCTTCTGTCTTCTGCTCTTCCGGTCTTCTGTTCTTCTGTCTTCTGTTCTCCTGTCTTCGGCTCTTCTACCTCCTCCGTCTTCTTCCCCCGAGCCTGCCCTCCTGCTCCTTCCTCATCCCCCTCCCTCACTCGCCTCCCCCTCTCTCACCCCTAGCTAACCCGTTCGCTATCTACCTCCCTCACTCCTCCTATCTTCCTATCTCTCTAGCTCCCTATCTCACTATCTAACTCCCCCACTCTCCACCTCCTCCTACCTACCTATCTGTCTATCTATCTATTTCCCTATCTATCGACTTCTCTATCTATTTTCTCTATCTATTTCTCTATCTCTCCCCCCCTCCCGCCACCCCCTCTACTACCTATCTCCCTATCCTCTCACTCTACCTCTCTCCCTCACCCACCTCTACAACCCCCCCTCCCCTATCTTCACAACCCTACTCCTATCTCTCTCCCTAATCTCCAAACCTCCTAACACTCACCCTCCTCCACCCTAAACCCCCTCCCCCAGCTCCTCTCACTCTACCTGTCCCCCCCCCCTCCCTCGCGCTTTCCCGCCGTGACCTCCTGCACGCCCCCGCCCCCCAGCTCCCATTCGCCCCCAGCTGACCCCTCCCCCCCCTCCTACCTCTTATGGCGGCCGCTGCGCGACAGTGGTAGCGACCCTTGACCCAAGGGTAGGTCGCTCCCCCTGCCGCTGCAGCTCCTCCAAGTTCCCGAGTTCCTGTGTTCCTGAGACCCACCTAACTGTAAGTACCCCCCTCCTCCCAGCCCCTCGCCCTGCCCCGCGCCACTCACCTTCTCTCCTGCTCCTGCTTCTTTTTCCTCCTCTCTGTCTCTTCCTCCTCGCTCCCCCTCTGCAATCTTCTTCTGTGTTCTTCTCTTCTGTTCTTCTGTTCTTCCCTTCTGTTCTTCTGTGTTCTTCCGGTCTTCTGTGTTCTTCTTCTCTGTTCTTCTCGGTGCTTCTGTGTTCTTCTTCTCTGTTCTTCTCTGTTCTTCTCTGTTCTTCTCTGTTCTTCTGCTCTTCCGATCTTCTGTGCTTCTGGCTTCTGTTCTTCTGTCTTCGGTTCTTCTGTTCTTCTGTCTTCTGTCTTCTGTTCTTCTGTCTTCTGTTCTCCTGTCTTCGGCTCTTCTACCTCCTCCGTCTTCTTCCCCCGAGCCTGCCCTCCTGCTCCTTCCTCATCCCCCTCCCTCACTCGCCTCCCCCTCTCTCACCCCTAGCTAACCCGTTCGCTATCTACCTCCCTCACTCCTCCTATCTTCCTATCTCTCTAGCTCCCTATCTCACTATCTAACTCCCCCACTCTCCACCTCCTCCTACCTACCTATCTGTCTATCTATTTCCCTATCTATCGACTTCTCTATCTATTTCTCTATCTCTCCCCCCTCCCGCCACCCCCTCTACTACCTATCTCCCTATCCTCTCACTCTACCTCTCTCCCTCACCCACCTCTACAACCCCCCCTCCCCTATCTTCACAACCCTACTCCTATCTCTCTCCCTAATCTCCAAACCTCCTAACACTCACCCTCCTCCACCCTAAACCCCCTCCCCCAGCTCCTCTCACTCTACCTGTCCCCCCCCTCCCTCGCGCTTTCCCGCCGTGACCTCCTGCACGCCCCCGCCCCCCAGCTCCCATTCGCCCCCAGCTGACCCCTCCCCCCCCTCCTGCCTCTTATGGCGGCCGCTGCGCGACAGTGGTAGCGACCCTTGACCCAAGGGTAGGTCGCTCCCCCTGCCGCTGCAGCTCCTCCAAGTTCCCGAGTTCCTGTGTTCCTGAGACCCACCTAACTGTAAGTACCCCCCTCCTCCCAGCCCCTCGCCCTGCCCCGCGCCACTCACCTTCTCTCCTGCTCCTGCTTCTTTTTCCTCCTCTCTGTCTCTTCCTCCTCGCTCCCCCTCTGCAATCTTCTTCTGTGTTCTTCTGTTCTTCTCTTCTGTTCTTCCCTTCTGTTCTTCTGTGTTCTTCCGGTCTTCTGTGTTCTTCTTCTCTGTTCTTCTCGGTGCTTCTGTGTTCTTCTTCTCTGTTCTTCTCTGTTCTTCTCTGTTCTTCTCTGTTCTTCTCTGTTCTTCTGCTCTTCCGATCTTCTGGTCTTCTGTCTTCTGGTCTTCTGTCTTCTGTTCTCCTGTCTTCTGTTCTCCTGTCTTCTGTTCTCCTGTCTTCTGCTCTTCTACCTCCTCCGTCTTCTTCCCCCGAGCCTGCCCTCCTGCTCCTTCCTCATCCCCCTCCCTCACTCGCCTCCCCCTCTCTCACCCCTAGCTAACCCGTTCGCTATCTACCTCCCTCACTCCTCCTATCTTCCTATCTCTCTAGCTCCCTATCTCACTATCTAACTCCCCCACTCTCCACCTCCTCCTACCTACCTATCTGTCTATCTATCTATTTCCCTATCTATCGACTTCTCTATCTATTTTCTCTATCTATTTCTCTATCTCTCCCCCCCTCCCGCCACCCCCTCTACTACCTATCTCCCTATCCTCTCACTCTACCTCTCTCCCTCACCCACCTCTACAACCCCCCCTCCCCTATCTTCACAACCCTACTCCTATCTCTCTCCCTAATCTCTAAACCTCCTAACACTCACCCTCCTCCACCCTAAACCCCCTCCCCCAGCTCCTCTCACTCTACCTGTCCCCCCCCTCCCTCGCGCTTTCCCGCCGCGACCTCCTGCACGCCCCCGCCCCCCAGCTCCCATTCGCCCCCAGCTGACCCCTCCCCCCCCCTCCTACCTCTTATGGCGCCCATCCGCGCCTGGCCCGCGCCCAGCGCCACGACCCCTGGTCCCCAGCTCCCCCAAGCCCCGCTGATCCGCTACGACCCCACCACCCTCCACGCCCTCAACCCAGGGCGCTCCAAAACCTGCTTCCTAGCTCACCCCAAACGCACCCATGGACCCTTCGCCTGCAACTCCTGTAAACGCATCTTCCACCACGCAACTACCACGACCACAAGCCCACGCGCCATCAACCACCTCAAGTGCATCCTGATCAACGCTCGTCCCGTCCACAAGCACGCCGTTGAACTTTGGGACCTCCTGGACTCCACAGCCCCGGACGTCGCCTTCATCACGGAGACATGGATGAACGCCTCCTCTGCTCCAGACATCGCTACCCGCCATCCCCGAAGGCTACAAGATCTCCAGAAAAGACCGCACCAACCAAGTAGGAGGAGGTGTCGCCATCATCTTCAAAGACTCCATCAGCGTCACCACCTCCACCGAAGACCCCCCCCTCGCCGCTGAACACCTGCATTTTCAGATTCGCACCGACCCAAGGACCACCCTCAGAGGATCCCTCGTCTACCGTCCTCCCGGACCTCGCGCCTCTTTCAGCGACGCCATCGCCGACTTCATCTCCCCGCACGCCCTCGCCTCACCGGACTACATCCTCCTAGGCGACCTCAACTTCCATCTGGAACAAAACAACGACCCCAACACCACCACCCTGCTCGACAACCTCGCCAACCTCGGCCTCAAACAACTGGTGAACACCGCCACCCACATCGCCGGACACACGCTCGACCCTATCTTCTCCGCCAGCAAACACGTCTTCTTCAGCCACACCTCTGCCCTACACTGGACCGACCACAGCTGCGTCCACTTCACATTCCGACGCGAGACCTCCCACCCCTCGTCGACAGTGGAACAAGATCCCTGAAGAGCAACTCTTCTCCGCTCTCGCCGCCAACCAACCCACCCTCACCACCGACCCCAACGACGCAGCTCTCAACCTCACAAACTGGATCTCCAACTGCGCTGACAACCTTGCTCCCCTCAAACGCACGCATCGACAGACCAACACCAAAAAACCTCTCTGGTTCTCTGACACCCTCAAAGAATCAAAGAAAACTTGTCGTGCCCTTGAGAAGGCCTGGCGCAAGGACCACACCGCAGACAACATGACCGCCCTCAAGAACGCTACACGCGAACACCACCACCTGATCCGCACTGCCAAAAGGAACTTTTTCACCGACAGACTAGACAAAAACAGCCACAACAGCAGAGAACTCTTCAGCATCGTCAAAGAGTTCTCCAACCCCAGCGCCAGCGCCAACGCCGTCACACCCTCACAGGATTTGTGCGAATCCCTCACCACTTTCTTCCATCGCAAGATCAGCGACCTCCACGACAGCTTCGGACACCAGACCCAACCATACACCACTGAACCCGCTTCCCCGGACATCACCCTCAACAACTGGACCCACATCAACACGGAAGAAACCAAATCCATCATGAACTCTATCCACTCCGGCGCCCCTTCGGACCCCTGCCCGCACTTCATCTTTAACAAAGCCGACGACATCATCGCCCCGCACCTCCAGACCGTCATCAACTCTTCTTTTTCTTCTGCTACCTTCCCCGAATGCTGGAAGCACGCTGAAGTCAACGCCCTACTAAAGAAACCTACGGCTGACCCAAGCGACCTGAAAAACTTCCGCCCCATCTCTCTTCTACCTTTCCCAGCCAAGGTAATAGAAAAGACCGTCAACAAACAGCTGACCACCTTCCTGGAAGACAACAACCTGCTCGACCCTTCACAAACCGGATTCCGAACCAACCACAGCACGGAAACCGCCCTCATCTCAGTCACAGACGACATCAGAACCCTGATGGACAACGGTGAAACAGTCGCCCTCATTCTCCTCGACCTCTCGGCTGCCTTTGACACCGTCTGTCACCGCACCCTAATCACCCGCCTACGCTCCACCGGGATCCAAGGCCAGGCCCTGGACTGGATCGCCTCCTTCCTCGCTAACCGCTCCCAAAGAGTTTACCTCCCTCTGTTTCGCTCAGAACCCACCAAGATCATCTGCGGCGTACCTCAAGGCTCATCGCTCAGCCCGACACTCTTCAATGTCTACATGAGCCCCCTCGCCGACATCGTACGCAAGCACGACATCATCATCACCTCCTACGCCGACGACACCCAACTTGTACTCTCCCTCACCAAGGACCCCGCCAGCGCCAAGACCAACCTACAAGAGGGTATGAAGGACGTCGCAGATTGGATGAGGCTCAGCCGCCTAAAGCTGAACTCTGAAAAAACGGAAGTCCTCATCCTCGGCAACACCCCGTCCGCCTGGGACGACTCCTGGTGGCCCACGGCCCTCGGCACCGCACCGACCCCCGCAGACCACGTCCGCAACCTCGGCTTCATCTTGGACCCTCTTCTCACCATGACCAAGCAAGTCAACGCCGTGTCCTCCGCCTGCTTCCTCACTCTCCGCATGCTCCGCAAGATCTTCCGCTGGATCCCCGCCGACACCAGAAAAACCGTGACCCACGCCCTTGTCACGAGTCGCCTGGACTACGGCAACACCCTCTACGCCGGGACCACCGCCAAACTCCAAAACCGCCTGCAACGCATCCAAAACGCCTCGGCCCGCCTCATCCTCGACGTACCCCGCAACAGCCACATCTCCGCACACCTGAGACACCTGCATTGGCTCCCAGTCAGCAAAAGGATCACCTTCCGTCTTCTCACCCACGCACACAAAGCCCTCCACAACAAGGGACCGGAATACCTCAACAGACGCCTCAGCTTCTACGTCCCCACCCGCCCCCTCCGCTCCGCTGGCCTCGCACTTGCTGCCGTCCCTCGCACCCGCCGCTCCACGGCGGGTGGGAGATCTTTCTCCTTCCTGGCGGCCAAGACCTGGAACTCCCTCCCCACCAGCCTCAGGACCACCCAGGACCACTCCGCTTTCCGGAGACTCCTAAAGACTTGGCTGTTCGAGCAGCGATAACCCCCCTCTTTCCCCCCTAGCGCCTTGAGACCCGCACGGGTGAGTAGCGCGCTTTATAAATGTTAATGATTTGATTTGATTTGATACAATAAAAATAATTTGTTAATAACAAATAAAGGTTTTAAAAATTGTTTCCTAATGTCATGATAAAATTTACAAGATATAATAAAGTGCATTGTAGATTGTGCAAATCATCCCACACAGGGGCAATTCGGTAGGCTTTTGCTCCAAATCCTCACCTTTGTGAAAGCTACCAAAAAGTGCAACATTCTAAAACGCATTCGGTTCAGATAAAATCTATCCTGAATGTTTGCAATTGTCAGTAAGTAATTTGGCATTACCTCGTTATTTTCAGTCACATAAAGTGCTACTGTTGATTTCCTACTTTTTCTATTTTCTCTATCACTATCCCTCCATGCCAGTAGTTGGTTTTTCAATTCTTTCTTGCTAAATTGGAGGATAATACCTGGAATGTCCACATTTGGAGCTAGATTTATAGCTTTCAACAAGTCTTTTAAATGCATGAACCATGGGATTCTATCCCAATATTCCAATGTAAGACAATCTTGAATAATCTTTTGGGTAAAATGTGTCCCTTCTTTAGACCAGATGCCATGCCAAGCCAACAACGCATTGGTATATATTAGATCTTCCACGTAAGGGCAGCCCAGTTCCTTATGTACCATAAATGTAGAGGTGGTATTTGGCACTGCAAGTAGTCTGCTAAAAAATTTGTTCTCTAGCACTTGTAATAAGTGGATCTCGGGCATCAAACCCCAAAGGGCAGAACCAAACGTAATGCTGCTAATTGATTTACTTTTGTAAATTTGCAGCATTTCCCTAAGGGGTTTATTAACAATTTGTTTTGAAAATCTAAAAACAGCCTCAGTTGTCCTAATATACTTCATCTTGATAATTTCTAGATGGTGTTTCCAATGACCCATAGTAGAAAACAGTATACCCAGATATGTAAATCCATTCACCTCTTCACATTTATGGCCCTTAATAAAATAAGTTTTCTTCCTGGCCTTTCCCTGTCCACAAGTCATTACAACTGTTTTGCTCAAATTCAACAACATATCTCTTTCCTCCATAAATTCCACAAAGCCCTCGATTAACCGCTGAAACCCATTTGCAGTTCGTGACAGCAGTACTGCATCATCTGCGTATAAAAGGATTGGGATAGAACATTCTCCTATTTTAGGGCTATCAATTTCTGTATTTTTTAAGTGGGCATCTACTCCATTTATATAAAGGGAAAATAGAAGAGGTGCCAAAACACAACCTTGACGTATTCCTCTCCCTATCCTAAAACCTGGGGTACACTCGCCATTTCTTCCATATCTCACCCGTGCTGTTAAATGATTATATAATTGTGCCAAGAAGCTTATTATATCTAAGGGCGCACCCATATGTATTAAAACTTTCCACAGCTTAGCATGATTCACCAAATCAGAAGCGCTGCTAAGATCTGCAAAACAAAGGAACACATGGCCCTTCCTTGCTATTGTATATTTACTTATTATTAAATTAAGAGTTATACATTGTTCCAGGGTACCAACCCCAGGCCTAAATCCCAATTGAGCCTCTGTTAGTATATGATTGTTGGTTGTCCATAATTCTAGTCTTTCTAGGAGTACTCTTCCCAGCAATTTAACAGAGGTATCTAAAATTTAAATTGGCCGATAGCATTTGGGGCTGCCTCTATCTCCCTTTTTAAAAATAGGAACAATTATACTTTCACTCCATGATGTTAAAATATATCCCTTTGTCACACTCAAAAAAACTTGGGTCAAAATAGGGCACCATAAATCGACGTGTGTCAAATAGGCATCTACTGGCACCCCGTCAGGGCCCGGCGCCTGCAATGACTACACCTGTGCCCATGCATTCTGTCACGGATGATCAAAATAGACACTGTCAGCATACATTTCTTTGTTGTTTAGATTTTGAGAAATGGGCAATCCATGTTTAGCGTAAGATTGTCATCAAGTAACACACAGGATCCCTCCCATCATGGTGCCATAGGGGACATATCCGGCTCTGGGTACACTGGCAATGTGGCATATGTAACCTACAGACAACACAGGCCCACATGTAATGGACCATAGAAAGCATATTAATTCATGAGCTAAACTCAACCCACATGAGCATCACACAGTAACTTATTGTCCCTTGATGCACAAGCCACAATAGCTGAGTGACTGGTATTGCAGTGCACCTGGAATGTGGCTTTACAAGTTTCTCATAGCAACAAATGAAGAAATAGAGTACCCTCTATAAATGCATTTGCAACCAATTGAGTGATCAGGTTTGTCACCACATGATTGTTAGGGCCACTGCATGTGTGCATCTCTGTGTCTATCACTCACTGGAGTGACAGGGTCAATACATGTTTGCAGTGGTATGCCTGTTGGGGTGTCTACATGCCTGAGGTGCTGGTCTATCATATATAATGTCACACACAGTAATTTTTCGTTCCAAGTGTTGTACAGTGCGCAGACATTAAGCACATTTCACCTTTCCAAGTTTTACAGGTGGACCAGCTCCCTACACAATTGGAGAAGTGGCTCGATTTGCAGACCCAGACATATCCAGTAAGTGTTGATATGTTAGTTTAGTGTTGTGTTTGCAGCTGTTGTGTGATTGAGTCCTGTGTGTCGGACACATTGCAAGGTATGATGTGCTGGCACATGATCTGATATGGGACTTGACTGGCGTGTGCCTAGTTTTTCCTTATTTGAGTTGGACATTCAGTGGTGTAGACTAATATTTTGGGAATCTAGTGCTATGCTGTAGGCATGGGCAGGCGAACAGGGTGATATTAGTTGCTACACTGATACCAATGAAAATTTTGGTGGTAGCCATTTTCATTATTTAGTCAGCAAGTCTTACCCTGATTCACACAGAGCAGGGATGCCAAAGTCGTACCCACAGACTTGAGCATCCCTGTTCACTAATGAACATTTAGGACTATATGTTTGACTTCCTAGCAGCATCTAGCTCCACATGTTGTGCTAAGTTTATGTGGCACTTGAGTAGAATGTCTTAGGTGTGCATGCAGCTCAAGCCCAGATGGGTGCTTGCATCTATGTGCTTGTTTATGGAAAGGTTATTAGTGTTAGCAAATTATGTGGACAATTGTCCGCAATAAGGAACATAAATGTGGATGTGATTGTCCAATGTTTGTGTCTATCCTAGTTGGAAGCCCTCCTTACCTGTGGTGGACTGACTAAACCCACGGAAAGCTGTCCACAGCTTCCTGGCTGTCCTTGATGTTTGAAAGTATGTGTTGCATGTCCATCCCCCCCGAGGCACAGTGTTAGGGTTCTGAAATATGTTTACCAAGGTGTGAGGATCCCAGTGTAGAAAACAGACATGTACTTCCAACATTAATTTGTTCTGACCTAGGATACCCCCTCATGATTAGCAACTGCATGCCATCCTGGGAATTCCATTTCCAAATCACAGATCTTGTGGGCCTTGATTGTCATCCAGAAGATAGTCATTAGTTGGCCTGTCACATGTGGACTGCTTGCAGCATTTGATATGTGACTAATGGCATAACAATGATGCATAGAGCATTTAAGTAGGTAAACACATTTTTTAGCATTGCTGTGCTGTTAGATAGGAGGTGTGTAGGCTGCGTTGGCATGTACTTCCTCAGGGACAATCTATCATCTGTAGTGTGATTTGGGCTGCTTAAGCTAATTTTGAGGAAGTGTTTAAATATCATCAGTAGATGTATCACACAATGATGTAACTAATGTTTGGCTATCTTATTTTTTACAGCTGCCAATATGGATGCCAATTAAATCCAAGAATTCCAGAGGAGGGCAATGCGTTACCGCCACATTCTGGATGTGAAGTCTGGGTTCCGCAACATGGCACGGTGTTATCGCCATGAGAGAGCCACAGGGCTCTGGAGGGCATTTGCCCAAGGGGGCCCATCCGTGTCCACAACAGCTGCCACCACCACTCCGACCCAAGTGGCACCAAGGATGACAGCCACCCTTGCAGGTCCCTCGACCTCATCCGCTCTTGGACCACTGACATCAGCTCCTGCACCTTCCCCTACAAGCATGGCATCAACACCTGCCCAACCATCCACTAGTGGCACACAGACCACCCCTGCTGCAGTCATTGACAATGTGGACTTTAGGAACATGCAATGTGACATGCAACAGCTGTTGCGCAGAATGGACAGGCTGCAGCAGGAGGTGTCCTGCAACAGCAGGAGACTGCGTGGGATAAAAAAGATCCTGCGGAGGGCAAACTTATAACTGTTGGACCCTCAGCCATGATCCCCTACCTCCACTTTCCTTGTTCTTATATTTAGTCAGTTTAGGGGGCTTAGTGTTAGGTTAGAATAGGCTGTTAGATTAGTTAGTATAAGTGGGTTGGGGGTGGAGGGGTTCATATTTTTACATGTGTTTTATTTGTGGGTGGGTGGGGGATGATGTTGGGGTTTTTGTGTATAAAAATAAAAGAAAATAAAAATATATAAAAGAAATACAAAAAAATATATATTTGTTTAGGATAAGATAGTATGTGTTTAGGTTAGTATATGTTGTCCTACATATGTCCCGTCATATAAGGGGGGTGGGGGTTGAAGTTTGGAGTGTTTAGATAAATGTGATATGTAAGTTTACATTAGGGTAGTTAGGGCCAGTTGTGGGTAATGTGTAGTTAGGATAGGTTAGGTTAGTTAAGGTGTTTCCCCTAGTTTTAGTATCCGTTTTTTACTGTTAAATAAATATTTAGGTACTCCTTTACATTATGTGTCAAATGCTTGGGGATCAGGGCCTTGGCATGGGTGAACAGTGTCAATTTAGTATTAGCATTTGTGTTCCATCCTGCATCCAAATCGCATTATTGACATGGTTATTCCCACTTCCAATTGAGCTGTCACATTGGCAGCTACACCAAAGCTACTTCTCAATGCATCTGCCATCCATTGCACCCACCACTCAAGGTTACTATGGTTCCCAACGTATTGTTAAGTTTGGATGTGTGTTTTCAATCAGTCATTGTTTGAGACCTGATTTGGAATCTTGGGCACTGTGGTACGCCTGCCTGCAGCATGATGTTCATGTGAACCATGATAAGGTGAGTGATGTTATAATCTTATGTAGTATTGTATGCATAACTCACAGCTATCATTTCTTACATTGTACTCCCAGGTCACATATTTGTCCATACACTCGTACACATCCATTCCTGCTGTATGCTGTGTGTGTGTGATGACGGTTTATAGTCAGGTGTCACAGACATAAAGATTGTCTAGAAGGGAATTTTTAACACATTGATTTTCTGCTTAAACATCCCTTGAAGCAGACTTTTTCAGTCCAACACTGCATTATACTGTTAGTTTTATATGTACTTCAGAAATAAGCATCAGGAAGAGCAGATAATGATACAATCAAGAGCCCAGTGCATAGTTCTCAGCCCACAATCTTTCAAGGCAGTAGTCTTGTCATTCTATGGCCATTGACATGTGACATACATCACTAATCTCCTACACGGTTGATGTGTCACACTACACAGAGAGAAAGTGGTTGTGTAAGTGCTATTTATTTTAAAGTGCTCCAGTGCAATATTTATATAGTCCAGGATTGTGAGTCCATTAGTGTGATGCATTTTATCGTGATACTACACAGGTGCAATGGAAGATGTCTTTGGACATGCTGGGGTGAAGTATCATACAGTGCAGAGGACCATAATTTGCCAATAAGGTAGTGAGAGACAGTCACAGAGCATAGTGTCAAAGCAAACAGTGGGCTGGAGAACAGTGCATGTGTACAGCTGTTGCAAAACTGGCATGTTGACAAGCACAGGACTTAGGATAAAAATTGCCCATTTGGCACAGACTTCTGCTACCGGATACTATTATGGGTGAAGGTGATCTGTTCCACGTCTTCTTCTTCTGATGTGTGTGTCGTCTCCTCTGCCCTTGTTGGTGGTCGGTTGGAAGGGGCAACACACACTTCAGTGTTTGAAGACGTGGAGTCAGAAATCCCGGTAGCTGCCAACTGTGGTGCAATTAAGAGCAGTACTGCAGCAAAGAGGAGCTACTGGTTCTTAAGGATAGCAGCTACATCACTGTGGTAAGCAGCCAGGTCGGCCCTGAGGGTGTCATTATTACATTCGTGCACGCAGGTGAAAGGTTTGGTGTGTGAGGTGTTGTGGCAACTCCCTTACTGCAGTGCTGATTTCCTTTACACTTTGTTGAAGTTCTGGCAGGATAGATGTTCGCACTTGCATGGCTACTGCCTGTTCTGCAGATGACATCATGCACAAACGCACCCCCTCAAGGCTGGCTGCCATATTTTGCATCCCCACCCGGTGTGGGCAGCTCCCGCTGTACTCCAACTACAGTCCTCTCAAAGCTGGTGCTAGTGTCCTTAGAGTCCTCAGCTGGGTTGGAGCTGGCAGGTTGTACAATTGGGGTGGTGGGTGTGTTTTCTGTGATGGCTGCTACTTCTGTGCTCCTCCTTGTGACTGAAGGTGGGGTCTGGAGGGTTCCAAGGACATCTTGGAGGGTCTGCTGGATGAGGTTTGTCAGCTCGTCATCTATGTCATCAGGGAATTCCAGGACAGGCATATCCCCAGGTGAGCCTTCGTCCTCTGCAATAAGATATTGTACAATGAGTGTGTCTGTGTTGTGGCATCTGTAATGTGACGTGCCTGACTTCCTATTATGTGCACATTGTATTCTTGGTTCCTGTTCATTGTTCCTATCATTAATATTAGCATTCTCTCAGGCCTATGCCCCACCTGCATGTGACATGTAGTGTGGGTAGTTTGGGGGCTTGTCTGCGTCACATCCTCTAGTTGTAGGTTCTGGCCAAATTGTATGTTGCCATCTTTTTGTCCTACTCAACCCTCCATCTACTTCCATTATCATGGTGTGGCCTTGCACTGGCTGTGGGTGTTCTGATGGCACTTGCACCACACTTAAAATTCAGGAACGGACCCAGTCTCAGATATTTCACATCCACCTATATGTTGCTGAGATCTAGCATATTCTATGTATAGCATTAGCGTGGCACGATATGGGTGTCAGCATTGGTATGGTGTACTGCTGATGTTGGGGAATGTGTGCTACATTGGATTGCAGTGACGGTCCTGGCAGTGTTCCATTTCCTCTTATGACTGTGCGGGTGTGTTTCACTAGCTAGACACATAAGTCCTCCCCCTCAAAGTTGTTGTCTTAGCACTATGACACTTGAGATGTTGCATGGTGGCGTTGCAGCTATTGTGACCCAGGCACAGGGTAGACCCTGACATGTGCAGCATGGGTATGACATTACTGCTGTGTCCCTTAATGTTTATGACAATGCCTGATGTTTATAGTGACTCTGTACACTAGTATTTGACAGGATTAGCACAGTTTTATTATTTACAGGGGAATTGATAACGTTGTCATCCTGAACCCTCTAATTTGGGTGTGTTTGATCCATGGGCACTTAACTGCAATTAGCTACTTGACCTGCACACACAGCAGAGGTGGCAGTGGCAACTATTGTCAATGTTAAATTCCACTTGCGGATATGGCCTGAGACTGTTAATTGAGCCCTTGTTCATGTAGCAACAATACCTGCTGTTGTGTGACAGCAGGCCTGTTTTACGTTGTACCCTACCCTCCTGGACTGGCTTTGCTTTTCCAACATCCTTGGCATGGCAGCATACCCCAATGCAAAGGTTGTTGTTGTAGTGTTGTGCCGTGTCCCAGGTTTGCCCTGCACACAGGACATGCCCCTTTGCCCTTTCCACTACCTGGTTATCATGGCTTACATGCATTGTGTGGTAGGTATGTCTCCCCCCCTGATTGCAGTTACCAATTAGGCTTTTTAGTTCCCCATACCACTTACCCTGCATCTGTGTTGTCTCCTGGTAGTCTGCGCTGTCCTGTCCTTGAATCCCTGTGACGATCTCCTCTGAGATGACAGCTACTACCATCTCCTCCAAGTGGCCCAGGGCCTCCTGCGGTGCTGGACTCCCACCTCCAGTCTGCAGTGCTGCCTTCCTTGCCATCTTTTCCTTGGTCCTGCGCTTGCAGTCATGCCAGCGCTTCTTGCACTCAGTGACTGTTCTCCGTACCTCTGCCACACTGTTGATCTTATTGACAATTTGTTGCCAAATTGCCTTTCTCCTCCCAATTGGCAATTTAGAGGTGACAAAAAGTTGGTGCTGGTGTTCTGTCACTTCTTTCACCAGTATTTCATGCTCCTCTGCACTGAACCAACACTTCCTTTTCTTCTTCTCCCTCTCCTGGGTCTTGTGTGGGTCCTCCTGGCTGGTTCCTGGTTGGTTGTCATCTTCCTGGCACTCTCATAGCTTCTGGGATCCATTTTGGCTCTCCTTTGCACATTTTGCTGTGTTTGCGCCGCTTTTTGGTGCTATTGCGTATCCGGTTGGTGACGCCGTAAACCAGAATAAAGTCGTTTTCACCCCGTTAACGTAGTTTTTCTTTACGACGTGGCGCATTGGGTTGAGTAAAGAAAAATGACTCTAACCAGTGGTTTGTGCCGCCGAGTGTCAAAGTATAAATTTGATGCCCGAGCGGCGCTAAGAAATGCCATTAGCCGGAGTTAAACATTTTGACGCAAAACTGCGCCAGCGCAGTTTTGCATCAAAAAGTATATATATGGCCCTCAGTTTCCAGAAGATTTCTTGGATGGCCACATTATTCAGTCTGATCAGTAGTGTTGGATGACAGACAGTGAAGATGCATCAGAGACTTATTGTAGGATCATAGTAGATGCTGCATTTACACCAAGTCTGTGTTCTTACTGTAGAACGATAGATGTTGTCCCTCTGTAAGGCCAGAACCTTGGCAGTGCATCTGAAATGGTAAAAACCTTTCAATTAGTTATTTTCACCCCCATTTAGTTTCTTTATAAGAGGTTTCAGAAATGAGAATTTGAGTTCATTTTGCATGACAACTTTCCTAAGTAAAAGTTTAGTTATAATTTGTGTACCTTCCACAATGGGTTAAATAGGATCTCCTTGAGAATTGCCAAGTCGGATGTGACAGCTGGTCATCCAGTTTTTTACTGTTTTCCTGGTTCTTTAAATGATTGAGTCGGCATAAAGCATAAGGCAATTCAAATGCTTCTTTTGGTTGCTAGGTATGTACTTAACTTTGGGATTGCATGCTTTTCTTGAGATTGTGTAGTTCTTTGGATTTCTCCACAAAATAGGAGGCCACAGTGTCACAGAGAACTCAGAGAATTTGGGAGTAAGTCATTTCATTTGAACAAGCTGTGCTCTTACATTTAAAAATATGATGAAAACCACCTTTGTAAGACATGATGGATTTCCTTTTCTAAAGAGTGCTCTTTAAATGTGCATTATATTGAAGATTCAATTTCTACTGTCCCGACCTAGGTTTTTTCTCTCTCAATGCTTGAATGCTCTCTTGGCAGCTTTGAGTGTTGCAAGATCCTTGTTCAATTATTGTGCAGGTTATTTTTGAGTCAAATGCTGATGTTTTTCCCACAGATCATTGTATTGAATGCTTTTGACAGCAATTATATTTTTAAAATTCCTGCCACCATGCACCTGAAGGTCTCTAGAGTAGGTTTTGAAGTTGTCCCTCTAGTTTCCTGGTTGTCCATATTCAGCTTTCTCCAGTCAAAATGCAGAAATCTTGGAGATGGTTGTTATTTGCAATTGCAATATTTTGGTGCTGCAATGTTGGAAGGAATGACAAAGTGGTCGCTCCATGTTGGTATATGTCACTGGTAGATGTACCAAGTGGTTAGCGTTCCAGTCATGGGTCAATGGTTCATCATATACAGTTCTTTGATTTGGCAATGATATGGGTCAGATAAAAAAGATCTAAGACTAGGTAGTAGTCCTTTCTTGAAGGTTGATACTTTTGAAATTGCCATGCGTAAAGAAGTTTGTGTGACTTAGACTGTGGGTTGTTGTGAAAGGGGTGAGTTGAGGTGGGTGCAGTGAGGAAGAATTGAGTCATTAGAGGATGAGTGATGTTTGACTAGAAGAGATCTGCATTCGGGTGCAGAGCAATTATATAGGTGAATGACGTTCAGAAATGCCTTACAGTCGTGACTCTAACAACCCTTTCATTCTGAGGGAGTTTTGTGATGATCTTTAAATCCTCAGACCGCTCCTTGTGCACAAAAGGGGCTGCAGCATCAGTTAGGCTGGTTTTGGTTATGAACAGATTAGGCAATTTATACAATGTCTGTTTTTTTTATAAAGAACTCGCATTTTTGTTATTCCTACTGGGGCAGGGGCGATCGAGCTTGGTAGAGTGGTGGGTATTTGGCCAATATGAGTTGCCTGTGCATTTACAGTTGTTCTTGGGTCCCGTACGTTCTTCTATTCTTCTATCCAGTTATAGTACCGAGGTATACCGGGATGGAGTACTTGTACTGGTATTTGGGAAAGAAAACGGTGGACCATATTTTCCTCTGTGCCGTGATGGTTGGGAAAGTGGCATGATGTATGTATCTTAGTTATTTCTGGGCATCAGCTGGCATGCTTCAATCGGTTTCACTTGCATATTCATTTTTGATATGTCTTGATAGTTTGCAGTGCCAGGACAAGGAATGAGCTGGCATAATTGTGATAGGCAGAAGAGAGGCGAATCGTAGGTATGATTTTTGCCATTGATCAGCCAGACAGTCGACCAGTATGAATCATTCTGTTTGGTTATATTTGTGAAATTTTACTGAAGGAGGGTTAGTAGATCAGAACATACACAAGGAAGTGCATTAAGCACAACATATTATATAAGCAATAGTGTAGGAACGTAGCCTCTTTCTAGCATGGATACCCCCACTTTTGGCCTGTTTGTGAGTGTGAGTCAGTGTGTTTTTACTGTGTCACTGGGATCCTGCTAGCCAGGACCCCAGTGCTCATAGATAAAAACCTATATGTCAGTATGTTCTGCCTGTCTCACTGGGACCCTGCTAGCTAGGACTCCAGTGCTCATAGTTTGCGGTCCAATGTGTAAGCCTGTGTAGTGCCTCACTGTGTAACTGAGTCTCTGCTAACCAGAACCTCAGTGCTTATGCTCTCTGCTTTTTAATTTGTCACTGTAGGCCAGTGACTTCATTTACCAATTTCAGTTGGCATACTGGACCCCCCTTATAAGTCCCTAGTATATGGTACCTAGGTAACCAGGGCATTGGTGTTCCAGGAAATCCATATGGGCTGCATGAATTCTTTTGCTACCCATAAGGAGCTCAGACAAACCCTTAAACAGAACTGCCATTGCAGTCTGCGTGAAATAGTGCACACACTATTTCACAGCCATTTTCACTGCACTTAAGTAACTTATAAGTCACCTATATGTCTAACCTTCACTTGCTGAAGGTTAGGTGCAAAGTTACTAAGTGTGAGGGCATCCTTGCACTAGCAAAGGTGCCCCCACATAGTTCAGGGCCATTTCCCCAGACTTTGTGAGTGCGGGACGCCATTACACGCGTGCACTACATATAGGTCAACATATAGGTCAATAACTATGTGTAGCTTCACAATGGTAACTCCGAATATGGCCATGTAAAAAGTCTAAGTTCATGGAATTGTCCCCCCCCATTCCAAATCTGGTATTGGGGAGCCAATTCCATGCATCTTGGGGGCTCCACCATGGACCCCTAGTACTGCCAAACCAGCTCTCTGAGGCTTGCACTGCAGCTACAGCTGCTGCCATCTCACAGACAAGGTTCTGCCTCCTGGGGTCTGAGCAGCTCAGTCCCAGGAAGGCAGAACAAAGCATTTTCTCTGAGAGCAGGGTGTTACACCCTCTCCCTTTGGAAATAGGTGTTAAAGGCTGGGGAGGGGTAGCCTCCCCCAGCCTCTGGAAATGCTTTGAAGGGTACAGATGGTGCCCTCCTTGCATAAACCAGTCTACATCAGTTCAGGGACCCCTTCTCCCCTGCTCTGGTGGGAAACTGGACAAAGGAAAGGGGAGTGACCACTCCCCTGTCCACCACCACCCCAGGGGTGGTGCCCAGAGCTCCTCCAGTGTGTCCCAGACTTCAGCCATCTTGCTTTGCAAGGTGTTGGGGCACTCCGGAAGCCCCTGAGTGGCCAATGCCAGCAGGTGACATCAGAGACCCCTCCTGATATGTCCATACCTGATAAGGTAGCCAATCCCCCCCTCAGGGCTATTTAGGGTCGCTCCTCTGGGTTCTCTTCAGATTCTGCTTGCACATTTCCTTCAGGAATCCTCTGCAACAACTTCAGACTCTTCTGACCTCAGATCAACCGCAGCCTGCTCCAAGAAACGCTGTAACTGCAACAAAGTGTCTAAAAGAGGCACTTTTTTTTTGCAGCCTCGGCTACAGGTCAGCAACTGCAACAGTTTCCATGGTTGGACACTCTGGACTGTCTTCATCCTGTACCAGAAGAACCGAAGAAATCTCCTGTGGAGTGACGGAGTCACTCCCCTGCTCCAAGCAGGCACCTTCCAAGATGATGACTGGTACCCTGGGACTCCTCTCACAATGACGAGCGTGCTCCTAAGGACACAGACGGTGAACATCATTGACATAGACCGTCCTGAGTCCTGCTGATGCAATTTGGAGAAGGTAAGACCTTTCCTTCCCTGAGAACGACAGTACCCCTGTGTACTGTGTCTTCTTCACCTTCTGAGGCCTCTGTGCACTCTTTGCAAAATTCCTTTGTGCACAGCCTGGCGCAGGTCCCCAGCACTCCACCCTGCGACACTCAAGTCACTGAGTTGTTCTCCAGAGGCGTGGGACCTTCTTTTGTTGTGCTGCATCAACTGCATTTTGCACCTCCTTTGAATCCAGATCCCATGGCTTCTGGGGTGCTGGCTGGCATCCTGAGGGCTTTCTAAAGTGCTGAGAGCCCCCTCTTCCCACAGAGTTGAGGTCCCCAGGTCCCTCCTGGGTCCATCCAGTGCCATTTTGATGAAAAACTCACTTTTGTTGTAGCTGGGCCTTGTTGGTGCCTTCTAACATGAAATCTCATCTGCAACGATCTTCACGCCGTGGGACATCTTTTGCATCATGCAGAAACGCACTGGCATCTTCCTAGGGTGCATTTCTGCAGTCTTCGACTAACTGGAGACTCTTTTGCACCCTCTTCTGGGTTGGCAGGGGCTCCTGTCCTTCCTGGAATTCTTTCGACTTCTGGACTTGGTCCCCTTCTTTTTCAGGTCTTCAGGTCCAATAATCCAGCAGTTGTTCTTTGCAGACTTGGTTGGCTGCTGAAAAATCCCCAAAACGAGGTGTAGTGTGTCCTAAGGAAACTTGCAGTACTTTACTCCTGCTTTTCTGGGCTCTGGGGTGGGGTAATTTACATACCTTTACTGTATTCTTACTCTCCCAGCAATTCTGCACACACTACACTTGTCTAGGGGGGAATTCGTGATTCACATTCCACTTTCTTAGTATATGGTTTTTTCTTGCCCCTAGACCTATTTTCTCCCATTGCATTCTATAGCATTTCCTATTGTTTGCATTGTTCTATGACTATTTACTTGTCTAATTTTGGTGGCTAGTGTATATATTGTGTATCAGTATCATACTTACCTCTAGAGGGAGTATTGTCTCTAAGATATTTTTGGTACTGTGTCACCCAAATAAATACCTTTATTTTTTGGTAACACTGAGTATTGTCTTTACTTGTGTATAAGTACTGTGCAACTATAAGTGGTATTGCATGAGCTTTTCATGTCTCCTAGTTCAACCTAAGCTGCTCTGTTATAGCTACCTCTATCATCCTAAGCTGCTAGAACACTATTACTTCACTAATAAGGGATAACTGGACCTCGTATAAGTTGTAAGTACCCAAGGTACCCACTACAAACCAGGCCAGCCTCCTACAAATAGTACACCATTATATAGTGTAACAAATGCAGCCGTCCTAGGTTTAACAAGGGATTGGCAGTAAATCTAGGATAGTGGGAAAGGTGCAGGAGGATGAGGCAGATACAGTGAAAATAAAGCTAGACATACTCCAACTAGCATGTGCAGTGTTAATAGCCTTGACTGATAACTGAATGTGAGTCCTCAGTCACTGGTGCGTTTCGGCACTTACTAAGCCATCATATTTCCATTTTGTCACTCCTCCTGCATCGATTCATACCTATTTCCCCATTTTGGCTTTCACCCACTTCACCGTCCATAATGAAACGCACACACAAAGTCAAAAGCCATAAGAAAGATAAATTACTACAGTAAAAGTGAAAAAAAAAAACATGCTACCACCTAAATATGGCAATCATATCCTTTGAATCAGTAAATTACACAAACAGCAGGCGGCCGTCCATAGTGCGTCATGGTTTTCAAGTTCCAACATGACCATTCGTATTAGAAGCAACATATTGGCTATTTTGTAGTGGTAAAACATTGATACACTTTGCAAATACCATCTCAAGATGGTGCTCAATAAACATTTCAGAGGGAGGTAATCTTGCAACGGTATGGTGTATATTGTCATTTTAAACTGGACACACGTATAGGTTGATGTGGTCTTATTCAAGAATTCTGGAACCATGTTGTTAGGTTTCTTAAAACAGCCCTACTAATAAAAATTGTTCCAAGTATCTGGTTGTTAGCATTGGGCCATGATCCTTCAGGGAAGAGGGACTCCAAATTTACTAAATTGTTATAAATCACAATGTCTGGATCACTCTTACTACAGAAGTGGCATACTTCGGTATTCCCCATTTTTGAGGAATGAGTCGCCAAAATGCAGCAAATATGGAAACAGGAGCAGCAGTACATACTGAGATTCGCTGGGACTAAGCGAATCTCCAAAATTTGGTGGAAGTTTATGGAGGCACCATAGCATAACAAACAATGTTGAAGGGGATGGTGGGAGAACTGCTCAACATGATCATCTGAGGTGGATGTGTAAAAAAGTCCCTTGTGGCGGCTGTTTTGGGGAAGGAATTTGCAATGAAATATGACTCTGGGAAATTTGTTACGCTCTGGGAGCTTCTGGCAATAATTGTGCAATATAAAATTATTTATATAGATGTTCTTTTCTCTTTGTCTCTTTATGCCACTCTCTGTGAACTATGAATAATGTATTTTGACACTGGATCTCAATAAAAAATATAATTTAAAAAATGGTATGCTGTACATTGTGCCATTGCTATACTGATTTAGAATGGCAGGCATAATGTTGATAAGTGTGGCAGCCACCTTGGAATGATAAAACAATGATACACCATGGACAAAACCATTCCTAGATAGATGTACGTCTTTAGAAGTAGTGGCAGAGTGGAATGTCGGGCACTGCAGATTAAATGAGCAGCAAGTGAGCTATCTGGTAGCACTGTCTGAGAGGCTGCACCAAGGTCTAAAAAGGAGGAAGGATTGAAATGAAAAGAGACATATAAAAGGAGAAATTGGTAAACTAAAGATTGGCCTACCAGCCCTGGCCCTGAAATGCGCTAATTTTCAGGCAGGTTTGCGGGTCTTAACTGGCAATATACCATATTTCACATGGCAGTAGAGCCAGTGGCTGAGGCAGGCTGACCAGTTTACTCATGTTGTCATAAGCAGGGCTACTGCCTTTATTGTAACTTTTCATAAGAAACTTAAATACATAAAAAAATAAGTCCTATGGTCTGTTGCACTGGCTTGCCAAAGCTTATAGGTCAGGTCTACTGTAGTCACTGCAATCGTTCCCATGTGGCAAAAACTGCAATATAAGTGCTCCTTTTCAGTGGAACCCCACAATATCTGTTCAATTAAATGCCATACTCAAGAAAATCAACATGAGGTCATAGTCAAAGCCCCTCTCTCAATAGATATTCTTTAACCTCTTTTTCTGTGATTAGAAAAGGTCTGGTGACAGCTGTACTGTTAAGGCATACCTAAAAAAGTTTGTAGGCTATAACATATCATAGTAAATACTTTAAGCCATAGCATATTTTAAGAGGTGATGTACGGCACAGCATATTTTAGGGGAGTAGTGGTCCAAGGCATATAACATGCGCTGTAGGATATACAGGCTTACTGTGGAAGTGCCTGTAAAGCCAGGGATATTTTTAAAAGTACAGTAAGACACAAAACAAGGGGTGAGTGACAGTTGGTTTAGACATATTGTAAAAGCAACAGTAAAGTATAGGATATTGTAAACGGTAAAGTAGTACCCACTTGTTTTAAGAATGCAAGTAAAGTAAGGAATAATGTACAAGGTGTGTATGTTCTTGGGATGTTTATTGTATTGCATTTCTTGCACTCTGTTGTCAACACAACTCACACAATGAAAATCCCAGCAACAAAACAAAATTCCAAAAAAAAGATATATATTAACATACAATGCAATTCCAAGAAACAAGTAAACAATTTAAAACATAAATAACATCTACAAATATGTTGCACAACATATAAACAAGATGATAATAGAAACAATAAATCAGTCAGGCAACATTAAGTACCCTGTAACATCAGGCCTTTTCTGATGAGTAAAATATTTGTTCTAAGAAGCCACATAGCACCAAGAAGCTTGATGACGGAAATGGGTAAAACCGGTCAAGTGTCCATCCTAAGAATACAAAGGGCAGCTAAATAGCTGCAAACGCCTATTAGTCTACAAGCTGGTGCAAGCCACTTCCTGCGAGGTGATATATAAGCTAGGCAAACAAATGAAACATGGGACAAAATGTTGTTATGGGTATTACAAGCTGGACATACAGTTGCTCCCCCTGTTGACCACTTAAAAGTAAATGATCTTAACGGCAAGGCCCCTACATGGAACTGAAAGTAGAGCTTCCTGTCCTTAGGTGCCAGAATCTGATCCCAAAATGCCTCATATCTACTCTTGCATTTAAAATCAATAAAACCACATGACAGCTTAAAACAAGCAGCACCTCATCACTGTCTACCACCATCCAGTATCCCTTTTTCAAATCAATCTTAGATGGAAATAATGCTGCCTCTGGACGATCCCATAGCTCATGCAGCCCGAGTGAATGCAACACGTCTTTAACACTCCTAAGCCAAGGGACTCTAGTGGAGTGATAAGCTTTTAACACAGCCTGGACGGCTACAACAGAGTGGACTAGCTCCGGAGTGGTCCAATGGCACCTCCAATACGATAGAGTTCGCAGTTTAGCTCTGAAACCCATCTCTTTGATACCCAAGTCCTTAAAAAGAGGGATCAATGGGGTACTCTGTGGATGAGAGACTAAGGCCCATATTTATACTTTTTTAGTGCTGCATTTGTGTAGTTTTTTGATGCAATATCGGCACAAACTTACAAAATACAACTGTACTTTTTAGGTTTGCGCTGATTTTGCGTCAAACAATGACACAAATGCGGCGCTAAAAAAGTATAAATATGGGCCTAAGTTCCTCACAACGTTATTTTCTACTTTGGATAATTCCGGTACATTGGGAAACCCTGGAGTTCCACACCAAAAAGGATAGATCCCGAGTCGTTAGCCTCATAAATCTTAAGGGCCGGTCAAACTGGTTTAATGTGCTGTCGCCTAGGTTCTCATTATCATAATGAGACTACTGGATTCGGGTTGCAGAATCACCTGTACTGCGGAGGAGTGAATCTGATCTGCACCATGTGACACCTGTCCGCCTAATCCGGGTTTCTTCCGGCTAACTAGCAGTGTCTTATCTCCACCCAAGAGCAGGGATGATTGGGGCAACCGGGCGTATGACATACATGACTCCTCAGGGGAATCGTGGTCATTCAGAGCTCATCCGTTTCTCTAATTTACATTAGTCTCACATATGCAAGGACAATCAGAGGCAGCGTATAGTTCAATAAGCTTTTATTGAAGTAACTGCATCTTGGATAGTAAAGCATGTATTGCAATAACTAGGATGATGAAGCACAATAAGATTAAAATTGTGACAAGGAGAGTAAAATACAATAATAATGCTGCCATATTGTCACTAAGATTTGTAGGAATGGTTCCTACTTAAGCTATGTTAGAGCACAGCATGTTAAGCTCTAATTCTGCCTTTCAGGTTCCCCCTGGGAAGACATCATCTCCCATCCCCCTGAGCAAAAGGCCTGTAGTCTACATAAGCAGCTGTAGCGAAGCAATCAACCATCAGCATACAGTCATGGTCATCTGGCTGGAATCTCCCTCCAACATACATGGGTCAAAGTAGTGTTTTTATAATAAAACAGCTGATGTTCCAAGAAAGGATCCCCACGTAACAGTGTGCATATTTCTGTGAACATTGGAAATAAAGCCTACCACTTTTGCCAGCAAGCTGTCTTACTGCAGCCTTGAGAAAAGCACAGAGTGAACGAAATGTCTTGTTTAAGAATGCAATGGTGACCTAGGCGAAGAACAGCTAGATAGAGAAAACAAAACAAGACCGGAAATGTGGCTAATGCTAAAATATTATAACAAAGCTAAATAAAATATATACTATATAATAAATATATCTAGGTTAAAGTGCACAGCAGCAGGCCTACTTTGCTAAAATAACGTGTAGAAAACTATAGCTACACAACAGTGCGAGGCAGAGAACTTCTTAATCAGGGCACCCGTGATCTGCTTTTGTTTAATAACCACCTTAGCAATATGTGGCTTCCAGGAAATACTCTACGAGATTGTTATACCTAGATAAGTGAAAGATTTTGCAATCTTAAGTCGAATTTCTCCCAGGACCATGTTCCCTTTAAAAGATTTGTGGGGTTTGAACAACATCAATTTCGTTTTTGAAGTTTTGATCTCCAATTCACGACTGTGACAGAACTCGTCACAGCGTATTAGGAGTTTCTGTAAACCACTCAGATCCACAGGGTGTCATCCGTGAATAAAAGAATCAGAACTTTAGTTCTTCCCAAAATAGGGCATCCATCTCTAGAAAAGAAACAATATCATTGATAAATAGTGAAAATAGAGTATGTGCCAGTACACAGCCTTGGTGTACTCCCCTGGCGACTGCTATGTTAGCCGAACTTGATCACTCCACCTAACGTGCATAGTTATCCTCATGCACTCACTCATATTGTGTTTTTTGTATGATAATTAAAGAGATCAACTGGACATGAAACAGCATAATGCAACTCTTGTACAAGAAGAGTACATTCAGAATAATATAATGTGAATCTTGCTATTTGTGTTTTTCAACTTTTTAAACTCTGTGTAGTTCTTGAAATCTGTAAACTAAATAAAAATTCTTCACCAACCTGCAGAGGAAACATCTTGGCAGCATCATACCGACTTAAGGGATTCCGCATCACTAGGACTGACGGATTCTGTCCTTTTTAAACATCTGTGAGTTGCAGTTTTGTTTAATTTGAAATTGATTAAATTAGGTGATAATAATGGTCTGTAAAAGAAAATGCCAATAATTGTAACATACTTTGAGACAGAGCCCCATGGGTTTTGCCAGCTATAGGGAAAGCCAAGAAACAGAGCTGCTGGGAGGGCTAAAGAGGTCTAGAAAAGAAAGCAGCAATGCATCAGATTACAGGTCAGAGAAGCAGTGAGTTCATTGGTGCATGAGAGAAAAGAGCATAAGAAAAACTAGGAATGCCCTCCCGTGGCACCATTTGTGATAGATAACAGTGCCTTTTGTGGGACAAATATTTGGTTGGTCAACTGAGGTTTCTATTTGGAAGAGAATGTATGGACACCAATGAATGCAATGCATTACTGTTCGCATAATACTAGTTTCGGCAGACATTTAAAGACTGTAAACATATGGGAATGACCGGTAAAGAGTACATTAAATGAAACAATAGAAAGGTCACAAAACCAAAAGGACAATCATCCAGTGGCACATTTTCTGGAGAGATGTGTTGTATTTAAAAGACATTTCAACAAAAGAGATAACTACCATTCGCATGCCTTTCCCTCATTCACAGATCTATCTGCTTCCCTGACTAATCCATAAAATGTTTCTGTAATCTAACACCAGCTGTGTATCACTGAAGCTTCTAGAACGCTGAGGATCTGGACTCACCAAGCACCCCTTCAGCTTTCTTGGACTTTAAAACAGTGAACTATCAGATGGTGACTAAGTACATAGACAAAGTCTCACAATAAACGTAAATCTCCAATGGCATTATTCAATAGAGCTCTTAACTCCTGATCTACTTTACAGATCTCTTCAACTTCATCCCAACTCCCTTATGAAGCCATAACCTTGTCAAAGTTTCAAATTGAGAACAACACACAAAACTATACATTTCAGTATCATAGGATCTTCACTGATAGCCATAAACATTAGAATAATTCTGCTTTGCCACCATGGACCCCAGAGCACTTCTTTAGTCCTGGACCCTTGATATACCTCCGTAAAAAATTGATTTGTGTTTTTTATCATTAGAGAATTAATTTAGCTTAAGTAGACATTGCTAATCCAGGCCAACTTTTTCTGGAAGACATTTTTAAAGATGGTGGATGTTTTGCAGTGATGATGTAATATTTCAGGAACTATGAGACCTATATACTTCGTTTTGGTGTTAAAACATAGTTTTTGGGGGCCACGTAGACTTATAGAGACAGAAAACATCTCCTCGGAGCAACCCCTCTGCCATTTTCCAAAATGGCAGCTCTATAATGATGTGTTTTAGTCATCATGTTGGTAATTAATTTTAATATTGTTTTTGTATTTGTTGCAGGTTTTCTGTTAATTCAAATTGTTAAACATGAGCAAAACAGGGGGTAGCAGTAGATCTTTACCTCCTAACAGAGTGTTCCTAACAAAAAATCTGAGGACTCCTTCAATGAAGAAAAATGTGTCATATGCCAAAATAATCCAAAAGAAAAGTTAACATCAATTGCAGCTGGACAGAAGAGAGTTCAAGATGCTGCAGAAATATGGCAAGACAAAGTTCACAAAAGATTGAAACTGATGAGTGAAGAGGATCAAATATTTTATCATTGTAACAACAAGTGCTACAAGTTGCATACAATGAAAAAGCCTGGAAAAAATCATAAGAAATAGCAGAAACCAGTGAATCACAGCAAGAATCTGAGTGTTCTGCGAAAGCGACAACAACCAAACTCAATGCCCATTCACTTAGAAGATCGATGGGTACCCCTCATCCACATCCAACAACTGATCAGAAAGCAGAGGATTTTCAATGTGTTATCTGTGGTGTAACCAGAACAAGGGCCAAATTAAAAAAATATCGAGTATATGAGTCTCGAAGGGCAAACAGGTTTTTATCTGCAGCTAGTTTTTTCCAAGATTAAGTTTTCAGCTGAGTAACTGATCTAAACTGCAAGGTGAATGTATTTGCCGCAGATTTGTGTGCCCACCCAAACTGCATGTGTGCCATACATTCTAAAATATCAATGTACAATGAGCTTCCAGCAGCAACATAACCACTAGCCTTTAGTTAAGTTTGCATTCTCTGAAAAAGCAGATTAAGTTTTAAAGCCTCTCGAGTGCTGGCTACGGGTTCACATTCAGTAAGATCAGGGAAATAATGGTCAACAATGATAAAACTGTAATGATCCATAATAATGAAACTGAGATGTACAATGCCAGAATTAGTTCCTGTCAGTCTAACAGAAAGAATTAGCCACTTATGGTGTTCTCTGATTTGACTCCTGAAGTTCTTGTTGCCAGCACAACATCACAGGATGCAGTAAAATCAGTAGGAACCATTTTAAGAAACGTTCTAAAAGATTTAGATTTTGGACTTAATGACACATTTTGTGATGCCCCAGAGCTCTGCAAATCATGGGAGTCAACAGGAATGCCTGATGTTGTCTTAACATTTTTGTACATCATTGTTTAAATATCAGCAACGCAAAACTGTTACAAACTAAAGTTCTTGAGTTCGGAACAGAAGCTGACAACATTGATGATGGCTTTGGAGATATAAGCGAAGAAGTGGAAGACAATTCCATGAACTGACAGGCTTATGCTGTTCAAATGTACTGTCTTTTCCAAATCATGTTTTATGAATTACATAATGTCAAAAAGAAAACTCCTCGACACATAATAACTGCCCACACAATCTATGACATGTGCAAAAGTAGAGAGCTAATCACTTCAATGAATGGGATTGGTGTGCCAACAAGTTATAATGACACAGTACTGAGCAGGAACTTTTTAGCAGCTCATGATGCAAAATGTTGTGAATCCGACAGCACCCTGCTGCCAAGTCACTTTACCAGGAAACATTTAAAATTGCTGCTCTTGATAATTTTGATTTTGAAGACAGCTCTTCTTTGTCTGGAACATCCAGCATACATGTTACTGCCATGGTGCCTTTTTCAAGACTGTACCAGTGAAGTAGCTGCTGGAAAACAAGCTGTGTCAGCTGTAGGCTTAGACAAATGAAGCTGAAAACGTATAACCCACCTGCCTTGCCAACGTGTGCAAAATCACTACAAGCCATCAACACAACAGATTCTACCAGAAAGTTTCAAAGTGGCTGAGGACATAGATCTTCTTCTATCTGATGCAGGGGTCTGCAAAGTTGATTTAACTGAATTTATCATATCGCTTATTTGGTGGGGACTGAAGAATGAAGAAAATCCAGTTCCACCATGGGATGGAATTCATGCTCTGATCTCCCAGATTACCGTCCCACTGAAGAAGGTTGGGTTCTTACTAATAATACCATCTCCAGTCACATTCTATGTATCAGCATACACAGCTCTAAATAAATTCCAAAATATGTGTGCTCATCTTGAAAACCAGCTGAAGACCTGAAGATCTGCCAACTATCTTCGATTAACGTGTTTTCCATATCGTGGCTGACATTTTAATGAGCAATCCAGTAGAATTTGATCATCTTTATCCAATGATGGGTGTTTTCCACATGACAAATGTTGCATTGCGGTGTGCAGAAAGATATCTCAGTGGATGTGGCATAGATGATGCACTTATTGAGGCTGACATCTTTGGAAGCAAAACTGTCCAGTCAGTATTGAGCAGAACTCATTATTTCATTCGCTACAAGGTATGCTCATCATATCTGAGGCTATAGAAAAATTGCTTTGGAATGGTTTCTGGAACAAGAATGGCAAAGTAGGTTTTGCATATCTTATCTCAGAAGTGAACAAAGGCATAGGATGCACTTCATTAAAAAAACATAATGCAAAGCCAGGCGATGTTCAATACACTCAGTTCAAAATCAGAAAACCTGAAAACCAAGTTTGTGGAGTTTGTCAAAGAATGTGAAGAAAAATAAGAAATTTGCGAATACTGGGGAAATGTTTTACACATGATAGATCTAGTGAAAAACTTGGTACCTGCTGATTTGGGAAGGTGATTGGGAGCTGCAGATGAAGACTGTGGAATGACTGATTACTGTGTTTCGCAAATTTGATTGCAGAAGCTACCTGAGACATGGGTCCAGGTATTTGGAAAGAGTGAAGAAGTTAGAGGTGGCAAAAACATACCTCTACAGAAAATTCACCCAAATACATTTTGTGGTAAAAGACAGAGAGGGAAGGTTCAATGCTGTGGCTCCAGATATGAAACTAGAACTGACAACCCAGAGATCACAGAAAAGCTCCAAGGGAATTATTAGTCAGACACGTAAAAGTGAATATGTTGCTCAATGGCAATTAGTTTACCATGAAGTCCTTTCTATTTGCAATGTTTTCAGAGAGATGACAAATTCAAAATTAATGGACCATCGTGAAACGGTTCCTCACCACAAACTTGTGGGAAAGAGAGGGGAACGTTTTAATAGACATATTGGCAGCCTTATCAATTTCATGGAGCAGCAAGGAAACCCTTTTGAAATGACTGAGCCTGTGCAACTACACAATGTCTTGACCAAAATCTATGTGGATAATGATATAAAGACGTCTATTAGATTTGTATTGAAAGAGAAAAAGCTGTTTGACATAATCACTAAAGCTAAACTTCCACGGTATAACTGAAATAGTAAGAGTTTTGTCCAACCAGCCACTACAAAACAGGTTACAAAAAAACACAACTTTCGCAAGCACATAGCGATGGATGTAGCAAAAGAAAGAGGTGCATTTATCAAGGACATTCTGTTGCATGATCTTCTTCAACAAACACATTATTTGATGGAAATGCTGCAACGAAACCAGTGAAGCACAAACTCGTACAAGAGCTCGAAAAAAACCTTTCACCTGAAGAATTTCAATTCAAAAAGGTGTCCTCATTGTAAACTGCTGTTGTTGTGGACTACATGTCACAATTGCGAATGGTCAAAATTTCATCCATGCAAAACTTTTGAGAAGTTGTTCAGACTGATCTACAGATGTCAAAGTCAGTGTGCAGCTTGCAAGAACTGCACATTGTTTTTCTCTTGAGCTATCTGTCAAGGAATTTGAGAGAATCAGACGAATGTCCACAAGTGGAACAATTGACCTTGCCTGCATCAAAAATTCAACACATATCCCTGTGTAACTTGATAAACTCTAGTCATCAACATCGAGCAAGATAAACTTGGAGAGGTTACTTGCCAAAACATTGCTGATTCTTCAGCAAACACTGAATTTCCGATTATTGCAAGTGGAAAGATTGTCAGTGGGGAGTTGGTGCCTGCAGAGGTATATTCAAAAGATATGGGCCATATTGTTCAAGAACTTAACAGCAAATTGGAGGAAGCTGACCTTCCTGTTGTGCCACATGTTGAGTGGGCTGTTCGAAATTGTTCCAATTGAGTCATTGTACTGTCAAATGACACAGATATTATTATTGTGCTACTTTGATTTGTTGCAATGGTCATAAGTGAACGATTGTCAGAGTTATGGATACGTCATGAAAAGACACTTAGGCGGTCATTTTGAACACAGTGGGATTTCCCGCTGTGTTTGGGCTAGCGGTCTTTCCATCGACCGCCAGCTTCCTGGAAAACCCGCCGGCCGTATAATGTTTTCCCCGCCAGGCCGACGGGTGGAGACAGTGCCTCCGCCCACCGGCCTGGCAGGGAACACAGCCGCAACATTCAGGGCAGCTCCATGAGGAGCCGCCGCCAATGTTGGTGTGCGGTGGGTGCAACAGCACCCGTCGCGCATGTCACTGCCCGTAAACCGGGCAGTGACATGCGCGACGGGGGCCTGCACGGGGGCCCCTGCACTGCCCATGCAGAGTGCATGGGCAGTGCAGGGGCCCCCAGGGGTGCCCCGGGGCACCCCTTTCGCCAGCCTTTTCCTGGCAGGGTATCCCGCCAGGAAAAGGCTGGCGGCATTTGAAACAGTATCCGCAGGGTAGCGCAGCTACCCTGGCGGATGGTGTTTCATCCCGCCACCAGGCTGCCTGGTGGCGGTAGCATAGCGGTGGGTGGCCACTGGCAGCCGTCATCCATTTCACAATGTGGCGGTTCGGCCCGCCATGCCGGCTGGCGGCTTCAGCAGCCACTGCCGGCATGGCAGGCCGAACCGCCATGTTCAAAATGACCGCCTTAATCCTGCTTCATATTCTGTACACGAAACGTGACCCAGAAATACCCAGTGTTCTTATCCAGGCACATATTCTTACGGGTGATGACACTATGAGCAAAATGGGAACAAAGCATCAAGCTTTAACTGCTAAACCTGTGAAGATTATAAAAAATGTTTGCTGAGAAAGAAGAAGAATGTGACTTTAAAGATGTAGACAAATACCTTGTGTGTGTATGGAAAATGAGTTCTGATTCTCACACATTTGACGATCTTTGGTACAGTGAGTTCAAGAGATCAGTTCCGCTAGGTGACCTTCCACCCACATCACATTCAGTGTGTGGACACATTAATAGATCATTTTATTGTGGATCATGCATATGTAGGGAAAGATCCATGTGAATTTGGTTGGGAAGAAATTGACGGGATGCTAAAACATGCGAAATTTCTTAAGCCTCAACCCACAGAACGTGCACATACATGTACTCGCAAAACCGGTGCTACAAAAAGATGTCCCTGTCAATATACTCTTTTCAAATTTCTCTTTGCAAATGTACCACGAGCGATTGCTGAAAACAAATAAATAAACTGAACTATTAAAATGTGTCTAAAACAGGAGTGATAAACATCATTTATTTCATATTCGGATCATAAACATTGTTTGGTGATTACATAAGACGATTAAAAACCATTATTATTTGTTTTATATATACATATGTCTCTTCTTCCTCTATTATAGACACCATTTTGGAAAATGGCAGAAGGGTTGACACCAGAATTAAGTATAGGTCTCATGGTTCCTGAAATATTACATCATCACTGCAACACATCCGCCATTTTTAAAAATGTTGTCCATAAAAATTTGGCTCAGTTTTACTTCTGAGTCCATATGATAAATATGAATATCAGTTTCAAGTCTGTAGTGCAGGATGGTGAAAATGTATGAAGAGAAGAAAAAGAAAATGCAGCCTGGTAGTCTTTCATTGTAGATTGAGAAAAAGGATCCTTCCTTTTTAAGAGTTCCGGAATTCCACTATACATAGGTTACCCTACTGGCAGTTACCTCAGAGAAACAGTACTTTTTTACAATGGGATAGGCAATGCAGTTTTATTGTGTTTATTCACTTCCCTCCAAATTACACAGTCAAACTCCTGGATAGAGAAAAGAAAACATGAGAAGGCACAATCATCCTCAGAGACTCTTTCAAATCCAAATTGAGATTCAACCCTTCATTCCAATGCTTTGAAGTAGAACTCAGAACAAAGAATGCAAGTTACTCCAAAACGTACATTATCTATCACACACCAGGTGACAGTAGCTCATTCATGGAACAAATGTCTGAATTGAGACTCAACAAATCATTGCTTTTCTAGTACATCATCTACTTAGGAGATTCCAGCCTCCATTGGTGTGACACTAAGGACTCCATGATTCTCAACTCAATGTCTTGCTCAAGAATAATGACTTGCCACTATTTTCTCTGACCTCCACACATGTGAAATTGTTCACTTTAGATCTTTATATTGAGAAGGAAGGGTCCATGTTAGTTGAACCCTCAAAACATATGATTCTTCTTCCCTAATTTCAGACAAAAACAATGATTAACAACCCTTGACAAAAAAAACAAAGAAATGGATTAGAGACACTAAGGCCCAGATTTATACTTTTTGTCACAAAACTGCGCAAACTCAGTTTTGCGACAAAAAATATATCGCCGGCTTGCACCATTCCACAGCACCAGCAGGGGACCACATTAAAGGAATGGTACAAGCCGGTGTTAAACTTGGGCTAGCATCTTAAAAAAAGACGCTAGCCGGGTTGGGGTGGCAGTAGAGAAGGAGGGGTTTGTGCGTCAAAAAATGACACTAGCCTGGTTAGAGGCAAAAAAATGCCTCTAACCAGACTAGCGCCATTTCCTGGCGCACAACCACCAAAAACATGACTCCTATCTTAGGAAAGGCAGGAGTCATGCCCACCACCCCAAAGCACAGGGGACAAGTGTCCCCTGGATATAGCTATTGCACTCTGTGCCATACAGGGGGCCCCAAGTTAGGGCCCCCAATGGCACTTTAAAAACAAATTAAAAACACACTTACTTACTTATACTTACCCTACTCACCTGGGGTGGGGCCCCCCATCCTCTGGTGTGGGTGGGAGTGTTCCTGAGGCTTGGGAAGGGCACCTGTGGACCCATTCCCTGGTGTTTAACCATGGAAATGGGTCCACAGGTCCCCTAACGCCTGGTCTGACTCAGGTGTTAAATAATTATTTAGCCCTTCCTCCCACCCGTGCATCATTTTAACACAGGGGATACATAAGGGGCTATGGGAATAGTAGCATTTTTTAAATGGGAACACCTACCTTGCATCTCATTACGCAAGGTAGGTGCACTCATCCAAAAAGTGGTGCAAACTCCTATATTTTGATGCTAGACTTGACAAAATATAAATTTGGAGTTAGGTTTGCCCCAGATTTGCTTCATTTTTATAATGCAAATTCGGTATAAATATTGGCCTAAACACCATAACATCCATACACAAGCACCAAATATCTCATCAAAACTGCAGCTGGCCAATAAGTAGTTAAAAGAGGCACACTTGACTGACATAACAACAAAAGCACACCATACACAAGAGACGAGGAAAGCAGGCTGAAGATCAAAAAATCATCAGAATGGCATTCTAAGTAGCTGAATGATCACAGACAAATGCTCAGAGTATTAGAAAGTGTTTGCCATTAAAATGTAACAGCAATAAGCCTTTCCACTGTCTTCATTGAGAGGAACAAATAAATATATAACATCCTGGAAGCAAAGGCCTCCTTCTTTAGATATCATTTGTGTTAGAAATGGGGTCTCTAGTTGTCAGTCGGTTTGAACCCTGTCCAAGTAGGGACCCTCCCTCTAGTCAGGATAAGGGATATACCCGCTCAGATAACCCCTGCTCACCCCCTTGGTAGCTTGGCACAAGCAGTCAGGCTTATCTCAGAAACAATGTGTAAAGCATTTGCACATACCACACAGTAATAAATGAAAACACCACAAAAGGGCACCACCCCAGTTGTAGAAAAATAGCCAATATTCATCTATCTGAGACGAGACCAAATATGATAAAAATCCACCATACAGTAAGAGATATATGACGTTTGCAAGATTTACTAAAAAATACAGTTCCTTGAAGTCGATAGCTTCACATGTAGCTATCACGGTATCGTATTCAACAAAACCAACAGTTCAGGCCGGCTGCGGTGGCACGGTCAAGCTACGGTGTCGGGAAGACCCGCAAACAGTACCTTGGATTTGCAGGGCGTTGTGATCCTCGCAGTGAGTTCCGGAGAGTGGCAGCGATGTGTTGGTTCCGGAGTCGGTGCGTGGGTCGTCGGGCCCTTGAAGTCACGCGCATTGAGAATCAAAATCCAGGCTGATGAAGTCAGGACTGCTGGCGTGGATGGCGTCGGGCTGCGGCGCGAAGCGGGACAATGCGACGTGCGGTGCCCATGGGTCACAGTGCAGGCAGAGGCTTGGTGACGGTGTCCAGCAGCGTCGGTGAGACCAGGGCTGCAGTGTGAAGCGGGCGGTGTGACGTGTGGTGTCACGGTAAAGGCAGCGTTGTCGTCATTGCATAAGTGCTGTTGTCGATAGGCCCAAGCCAGCGGTGCGGGACAGTGCTTTGTGACCCTCACGAGCGGTGTCCACAGGCCACGGTGCGGGCAGGATGCCTGGTGACGTCACTGGAGTTAATGATGCTGGCATCAGTGGATGGGGGCTACAGTGCAGGACCGCACGGTGCTTTGTGTACCTCACGAGCGGTGTCCACAGGCCACGGTGCAGGCAGCGGAGAAGGTGTCAGCAGGAGCGTCGGCGTCGGCGGGGATGCCCAGGCTGTGGTGTGAGCAGGTGATGCCGGAGTGTGGAGCCCACAGGTCACGGTGCGAGCAGCGGCTCAGTGAAGTCATCCGATTATGGCTTTGGTGAGACCAGGGTCACGGTGCGAAGCGGGGCAATGCGACTCCATGCGGCATCGGCAGGTCATGGTGCAGGCCAGCAGCGTCATTGGTGCGTCGCAGTGTTTTTTCCTCTTGAACAGCACAAAACACACAGTTCCCAATTTTGTAGGTCGAGGAAACTGAAGTTTTTGGTGTCTCTGAGACTTTCAACAGAAGACAAGCTCTACTCCAAGCGCTTGGAGAACTTTCTCAAGCAGGATACACAGCAAAGTTCACCCTTTGCACTTTTTTCAGGCAGAAGCAGCAATTGCAGGCCAGTCCAGCAAAGCAACACAGCCAAGAAACAGTACTCCTCCTCCAGCATTTCACCTTGACAGAGGTTCCTCTTGATTCCCGCAAGATTCTAAGGGCCTTATTTATACTTTTTGGTGCAAAAGTGCACTAACGCAGTTTTGCAACAAAAAGTTTTGCACCGGCTTGCCCCATTTTTTAGCACCAGCTGGGCACCATATTTATGGAATGGTGCAAGCTGGTGCAAAGGGTAGGCTAGCTTAAAAATAAAATGACTTTAGGCAGGTTAGAGTCAAAATAAATTACTCTAACCAGATTAGCATCATTTTTTGACGCTAAAGGGGCATATTTATACTCTGTTTGCACTGAATTAGCGTCATTTTCTTTTACTCTAATTCGGTGCAAAACTAACTCCATATTTATACTTTGGTTCTAGACCCGCCTAGCACCAAATTTATGGAGTTAAAGTCATTTTTTGGAAGTGCAAACCTACCTTGCCTTAATGAGATGAAAGGTAGGCGTTCCCGTGCAAAAAATGACACTATGGTCCTGACGCCATATTTATACTCCCATGCAAAAATGGTGCAAGGGAGGGAGGAGGGGTCAAAAAATGGGGCAAAACTTGCTTTGCCCCATTTTTTAAAGCCTGGGTCAGGGCAGGCGTTAGGGGACCTGTGGGCCTATTTCCATGGTGGAACACCATCGAATAAGCCCACGGGTGCCCTCCCGAGGCCCCAGGGGCACCCCCACCCACACCAGAGGGACTGCGGAGGATGGGAACCACATCCCAGGTAAGTACAGGTAAGATTGCATTTTATTTTTGAAAGTGCCATAGGGGGCCCTGAAATGGGCGCCCATACATGGCACAGGGTGCAATGGCCATGCCCAGGGGACCCTTGTCCTCTGTGCTGGCCATTAGGGAGGTGGGTGTGACTCCTGCCTTTTCTAGGGCAGGAGTCATGTGGCATGGTAGGTTTAGCACCATAAAATGACGCTAATCTGGTTAGAGTCATTTTTTTTTACTCTAACCTGCCTAAAACCATTTTTTGGTGCTAAACCCTCTTCTTCTATATTGCCACCCCACCCGTCTAATGTCATTTTTTTTTACTCTAGCCTACCATTTGCACCGGCTTGCACCATTCCATAAGTATGGTGCCCGGGTGGTGCACAGAAATGGTGCAAGCCAGTGCTAAACTTTTTGGTGCAAAACTGAGTTAGTGCAGTTTTGCAGCAAAAAGTATAAATAAGGGCCAATATTTTGTAAGTTTGTACCACTTTTGCGTAAATAAATGACCTTAATGCGGCACAAAAACAATATAAATCAGGGCCTTGGTGTTAGACGGGTCTAGCACCAAAGTATAAATATGGAGTTAGTTTTTCACCGAATTAGAGTAAAACAAATACGCTAATTCTGTGCAAACAGAGTATAAATATGCAGCAGAGTATAAATATGCCCCTAAATATGGCATTAAGGCCATAGAGTCATTTTTTGCACAGAAACGCCTACCTTGCATCTCATTAAGGCAAGGTAGGTCTCCACTTCCAAAAAATGACTTTAACTCCATAAATGTGGCGCTAGACGGGTCTAGCACCAAAGTATAAATATGGAGTTAGTTTTGCACCAAATTAGAGTAAAAACAAATGACACTAATTCGGTGCAAACGGAGTATAAATATGCCCCTAAAAGTCTGGGGTTTTGGGTCTTCTTCTTATACGCCGTTCTGCCTTTGAAGTTCACAAACTTCAAAGCAAAGTCTCAAGTGTTTGCAAGATCCTTCCTTGTCCAGGCCAGGCCCCAGAAACACACCAGGGTGTTGGAGACTGCATTGTGTGAGGTCAGGCACAGCCCTTTCAGGTGTAAGTGACCACTCCTCCCTCCACTCAAGCTCAGATGGCTCATCAAGGTATGCAGTCTACACCCTATCTCCCTTTGTGTCACCATCTAGAGGAGAGGTGTGAACAGCCCATCTGTCAAACTGACCCAGATGGGAAATCCACAAATAGGCAGAGTCACAAAATGGTTTAAGCAAGGAAATGCCTACTTTCTAAAAGTGGCATTTTCAAACTCTCAATCTAAAAAACAACTTCTCTAAAAGATGCATTTTTAAATTGTGTTTTCAGAGACCCCAAACTCCAAATTTCTATCTACCCTCAAAGGGAATCTACATTTTAAAGTTATTTAAAGCCAGCCCCCATGTTAACCTATGAGGGACATAGGCCTTGCAACTGTGAAACCTGAAGTTGGTAGTATTTCACTGTTAGGACATGTAAAACACACCAGTACATGTCCTACTTTTTAAATACACTGCACCCTGCCCGTGGAGCTACCTAGGGCCTATCTTAGGGGTGCCTTACATGTACCAAAAGGGAAAGTTTGGGACTGGCAAGTGGGTACACTTTAAAGGTCGAATTGGCAGTTTACAACTGCACACACAGACATTGCAGTGGCAGGTCTGAGCCATATTTACAGGGATACTTATGTGGGTGGCACAATCAGTGCTGCAGGCCTACTAGTAGCATGTGATTTACAGGCCCTTGGCACCTCTGGTGCACTTTACTAGGGACTTATCAGTAAATCAAATATGCCAGTTATGAATAAACCAATCAACAGTATCATTTACCTAAGGAGCAGTGGTAAACTGTGCAGAGACACTAAACCAGCAAAAACAGAGCCCAGTAACCCATAAAAACAGGAAGTCGGCAAGCAAAAAGACAGGGGAGACACGCCAAAAAGCTGCCAGTTTTAACAATTTGCACCCAGCACCAAACCATACCATAAGCCGTTTTACCTGGTAACCAGCACACCCTTGCTGGATATAAATAAATCATAACAAATAAGTGAATAGTTTTCTGAATTTCAGAATCACTTTCAGAGAAATTATGCATAGCAAACTTATTACAAAGAATACTAGACCTTCATGTTAATTCAGTGTTCCAGTTCCTTCTTCAAAGCTAAAAGGGATCAGCAGGCAAAGTCCCAGGGTGCCTTAAAATGGCACAGGTCACCCTGCTCCTAAAAAAGAACAGAAGCACATTCCAAAGAGCTGGAAATGTGCCCATTGATTAACCTCAGTCCAGTTTTAGGGCAGGCTGTTGCAAAGAAAAATGTATTCTGCAAGTGTTTGAGAATTCACTACACCTTCTCTAAATGGTGATTCATCTCTCTTCTTCCTCCTTGACCTTTGAGCACCTTTTGACCAGGTCAGCTATATCACACCACTGACCATCCTCAGAAAGTGTAGGGATAGGAAAGGTGCATTCCTTAGTTTACATCCTACCTAGAAAAATACTCAGCAAATACAAATAAACAGGAATATCTCCAAAATCTGCACTTCTAGGACAGGATGTTCCTAATGCTCCATTGCCTTTCCAGAATCTTTGTTAATCAGTATATAGAATCTCTTGTCACACTGCTGAAACACTCAAACATATCATATTCTCTCTATGCTAATGATATACAACTAAACCTAACGTATACTAACTTAACTTATCCCTGCAGTTTTCTGACCTAATCTAAACTTATTTTACACATTTAACCCCACACAATAAACATTGTCCACCCACCCCCCTTAAAAGACAAGATGCGAGTATGACAACATAAACTAAGGCTACACATATACTAACCTAAGCTATATCATAAATAGATATTTTCGTTTTTTTTATGGACTTTTTTTTAATAAACTTAGAAACCCATACATAACCCCACCCGCAACACCCCCAAAATAAAAAAATACTAAAAGCCACTCCCCAAATATACTTACACTAACCTACAACTAACCTAAAATATTTAACTACCCTATCACTGCCCACCTAAAACCCACTAAAACAGATAACGGGAAAAGGAAAGCAACTGGGAGGCTCTGCAACAGCATGTGTCCATTTCTTTTAGCTTTTTCTTGCAGTACTTTAATAACTTGTAGTTCCTTGCATTGTCCTTCTCCAAACGGTCCAACCTTGCCATCATGGCTGCGTTGTCCCTTCTCATGTCCTCCTCAAAGGTAGAGGATGTAGCGGAGGCAGGTAGCTGTTGCGGGGCCTAAGTGCAGAGAGGTGAAGATGATGTGGAGGAGGTAGGACCAGCAGACTCTCCCCTGACCCCAGATGTTGTGCCTGACATGGCCTGCACAGTTGTGGCCTGTAGCGGAGGTCCCCCATGTGGAAAGGCAAGCCCCAGTAGATTTCTCTCACCGAGACTTCTTGGTCATACTTTGATACCCGGCCTGTATCTCCATAATGTGGCTGTAACGTTCTGCCCTCTTTTCAAATGCACGTTCCTGTGTTGTGGTCATAAGTGGCAGTTAAAACATGAGGAAAACATGGCATCAAATACAGCATTGGGTAGAGGTAAACATGCAATGTACACAGCATCCTCAGATGACACATGCTGTCCACCACACATTCCACAACAATGTCAATCTCCGAATCAAGATGAAACTTCCTGTCAGCCATCTACGGTGTCATGTACATGCCACTGGGTTAACGGCTCTCCATTGTTGAGTGCCCAAAGGTAAGTGGACTACTGTGTCTTTGCGCAACATTTGTGTCATCATACTAGTGAGGATCAAGTGACCCAACAAGTCCCAAATTCCTGTGCCATAGTCAATAAGCAGCACAATGTATGCAATCCACCACTTTGCCACCCCTAGTGCTACATCTAGCGTTGGCCAGGCATCATGGATGCAAGGTGGGGGTCATCTGGTAGGGGGACAGGAAAATTGGCACCGGCATTTCTACGGTTTGCCAATGCATCATTCATGTGTCCTTGGGTTAAGACCTGCTCAGAACATTGCTTACAACGGGCCCCTATGTACAGTTTAGGGTTAGTGCCCATATAATTTGCCCTAAGCATGAACTGTACATCTATATTGTCTACAGATTGTGCACCTATTGCCCCCTACCGTGTGGTATGGTGTGCAAAATGTGTAAGACGATGCACACATGGGGGGTTATTCTAACTTTGGAGGAGGTGTTAATCCGTCCCAAAAGTGACGGAAAAGTGACGGATTTACCACCAGCCGTATTACGAGTCCATTATATCCTATGGAACTCGTAATACGGCTGGTGGTATATCCGTCACTTTACCGTCACTTTTGGGACGGATTAACAGTCCTCCAAAGTTAGAATAACCCCCATGGTGTTTGATGGGTGCCCTAAGGGGAATAGGAAGATTGGCACTGCACTGAGTGCAGCTACATTATTCCTACTTATTGCACTACCTGTGTACATGCATGTCAAACATCTCCTAAGTACCAGGTATACACTCAGCATTCACATCCTATGCCCACGTGATGTGACTAAGATCACTCACAAATATCATGAGTGGTAGACCATGTTGGAAAATGTGCACACATCTAGTGTGCTACAATCTGTAGACATGTCCCACATCCATCTGGAGCAGAGTTGTATTCTCATTGTGTACTCAATTGACTGTTGGCCAGCACAATAAGGCTCCTTGCGTGGCCACCACCTCACTGAAAATCAGAAGCGTAGTGAGGCATCTGTGGTGCAAGTGTCTCCTACATAAGACCCCTAGAGACTTCAATACATGCACATCATCTGTACCATTTTCTGAGTAACTTAATGCTATGTGTGGCACACAGTGCTGTAAAAAGTGCTATGACAAATATGTTAGCAACAAGCATGCTATTCAGATAAACAGCACCTCTGACACATATCTTGACTGACATCATTGTGTATTTGGGCATGTTTTCCTTTTCATAGCATCCACAATTCCATAGCAGCATACCTTGCCCTTGTGCAAAATTCAACTCATTCTCCATCCTCAACATAGCATCAGACATGATGTCCATATCATAACTAAGATGATGTAATCTCATTGGTCACACATTACATTTCATCATTGCATTGCACACATCATACCCTCTCACACAAAACCCTGGAGTGACACTTACTGGCTGCATCAGGGTTTTCAAATATGGACACTTCTTCAATAGTGTAGGATCAAGGCCACCTGCAAGACATTACAGGAACACAAAGCGTAGTGATTGTTTTAACATTTCTGTGCGTAGACAACTGTTACACATTCAACTTGTTAAGCTGAGTAAGCAAGTCAACTTAGTGGTAGGACAGAACAACTGACAAACATTAAAATTCTGTCAGTAAGACAAAGAGCCAGATAATCGAGGCCCTGGCACCACCAAACTGTCTATTTCCCTGATGCTTCTGTGGTCCATTTCACTGCACCATATGTACATGGATTTGTCATGCAGCTTTTTGTAGCGTTACACCTCCATGTACATATGGGGCACCTCCATGTACATATGGGGTAGCATGACACAATATTCTGCATCAGAGGGGCATGCAATGATTGTTGCAGTGGCTGTCCCATTGCTTTTGACGCTGCCCCAGATGTTGAAGACATCTTACTCATTATCAGTGCCAAGAGACTAACAACTGCCCAGGGGTGGTGCAAGCATAGCAAAGTGTCGAGGAATGCATTGATACATCCTTGTTTCTTGCTTCTTATATGTGTGCACCTTTTGAAGGCACACACAGTAGAGCTAAAATGCCATGGATGTTTCCTTACGTGCACGTAGTTGTATCTTCCTGCACAATAACAGAATAACATTCTGGATGTCTTGCCACTACTATGTGGGCAGCCATTGTCACCATTGTAGACTCAAAGGGGCAGATTTAAGGAAAGCAGCACAGCACCTAGTGCAGCACCACTTTCCTTGCGCCCCTTAGTGCCTCTTTACCCCCACCATGTGTGCACCGTATTTAAAATACAGCGCACCATGGCGCAGGGTAGGGGGCAATAGCATGATTTTATTTTGACACCATTGATGTACTCTGCAGGGGTAGCACCAAAATGTTGGCACAACTCCTGTAGAGTACATAGGGACCTATTAAATATAATGGTATGCCCCCTTTTAACGCCTGCTCAGGGCAGGCATTAAAAGCGCTGAAAAAAATGGCACAAGGAAATCTTTAAGATTTTCCAGTGCCATTTTTTGGCCCCCACTAATGGGGGAATGTCCCTCTTGCATACATTATGCCTAGCGCAGGCATAATGTTGCGCAAGGCTTAGCAAAGTGGAGCTATGCATGCATTGCGCCACTTTGTAAATATGGGACAAAGCACAAAAATCTCCAAAACCACCACTCCTCTACCACCACTAGCTCCGCATGCCCTCTCACTATCACAGACAAAAAGACTGTTAAGTAAAAATGAAGTTGAAGTCACTGTACCATGTATGCAGCAAGAAAGTCCTGTTTCATCACTTCCTGTGCGGGTGTGTCACGTTTTCTGATATGCATCGATTTTTTTGATGCATGACCGTAATGTATCGATTTTTCCCCATTAAGGCTGACAAGGTCTGTCGACTTGCGATTGACTCACAGGGGCCAGGCATCATTTTTTTGATTAGCTAAGTATGAAGTATTGGTGTTTGTGTAAAAAAAATTGACGCATGATGGTCATGCGTGGTATTCCTTCCCATGAAGCCTGACAAGGCCTGTGGACTTGCGATTGACGCACACAGGCGAGGCGTCATTTTTTAGAGTAGCGTAGTATGAAATATTGCTATTTGCGTTACAATTTTTGAAGCATAACAGGAATGCGTGGATTTTGTTGGATAGACTGACAGTGCACACAGATTCACATACCATGTCACAGGGGCATTGCGTGTATGTAGCCACTATGGTATGGCTACCTGTGTGTGCATGTGCGTTATTATTGTAACAGTAACATCGGAATGTAGTACCATATGTTTGCATGTATGTGTGATGCATGCGATGACTGATACAGTTTGCATATGTGCATGTGTTGGTAGACTTTGTCCACATACATGTTATCACATGTGTACTGGAAGTGTACATATGGGATGTAACACATATTTGTGTGTCTACCACATTGTCATGTCTGATTTCCAAATGTATGTCTGACAACAACACAGTAGATATGATGGGCTATGTCCAATACATGGTCATGCTTGTGATAACCTTGACAAATCTTACTCAGAGGATGCAGTGGACTATGGCTGGGTCGATTTCACATAACCCATGGCAATGTGAGTGCATGTGTGTCCACACTGTGGTGTGTTGTATGGTTCAGGGTTCATGATGTTATGCTACACATGTAACATATGGTTCCCCATGCATCTATGATGCAGGAGATGGTGTACTCACATGTGTCAATGAAGGTTGGTATGTGATATGTGGGTGGAAAGACATGTGTAGTGTCATATGTGTAAGGAATGCCACAGAGGTGTGTTCGTGGGATATGAAGCCTCACAAATCTACTTTCCTGCATGGACATATGTTGGACATTGTTAAATGGCTGTGTAGTCATATCAGTGCCATCTATGTTTCAGTATGTGGGAACACATCTGAAGGTTATTTAAGTCTATCAATTTTTCATGTGATACAAATGCACTTTCATTAGTGGAAAGTTGAATTTTGTGCAGACACCAAAACAAAATACCAGGCCTGAGCTGTTGAAGTGGTACATGTGTGCTGAGAAATCAGACATATGTGTGCAAGGCACAAACTAGGTACTTACAGTCAACCATAAAATGTTTGTTATGACTGTCACATACAATGGCATACAACTGTGTAGCAGGGTTGCAGACAGGCAATGATGGCACCCTAGACATCATTGCTAAAGTGGGACTTTTTGCGCCCTCACAGACCCATGGTTGCATATTTTGATGCAGTTGATGGTGCTCCACTCAGCTCAGTACACTGTGCACATGCATCAGGCCCCTGACTGTGTCAAGAGTCAATGTCGCCTCTGCATGGGAGTTAGTGGGTGTTGGGCGGGGATCTACCCTCATCATTATAGCTCTTCAACAGAGCAATGCGAGGCCACTGCAGACAGACACCTGCAAAAATGTGATCACATGGCTTGGGATTTTCAATTTCCTTTGGGATACTTGATTTCAGGCTTGCCCTATCACGTACAGGGCACTGGCTGCTTGTATGTGTAGGACATGTCTCATTATTTGGCATGGTCTGACAGAAACGGTCAAGCATTGTTTGTATTTTCCATATACAGCATGGTTAGGGCGTGTATCTCTAGTGTAACTTATTTATGTTTTACGACTCAGAAGACAGGTGATGTCATCTGTCACTACCTTCTGTCAGAATAGTATGCAATAAGCAGCTACATCTTTGTTGTTTTAGCAAACATGAATGGGTTATATACTGATGTAGACATTCTCTGTGAACATATGTCGGGTGATCACATGGGAACATTGTTGTGTTGCATTGATCTATTTGTGTACCTTCTTTAACATTAACAACATATCTTGTTTGGAATAGACTTGCTCCTACATTGCTGGCATTATTTAGGCTTCTTACACTTTGTACACATCTTCAACTGCAAAATTGTCTAGTCATACATGGACAGGATGCGATGTGTGACTTTTGTAATTTGAAGATGTACACATCTTCTACCACTAGCTACATGATAGTTTCCCTCCCATTTCCAGGCTTTGCAAGGTTATGTGAGTTCCTCACACACATGACAGTACACCAGCCACAGCACTTGCGTAGTGTCCAACTGGCAGCTAACCACAGGCCGTGACGTGTGCTGTGAGGTCAGCGATGGCAGACACAGCACCAGAATTCATGTGAGGAGCAGAGCAAGCAAGGAACGAGACAGCAGAGCGGAGGTAGCAGAGCAGAGCCATCCCTGCTGAAAATCCGGCTAAAACAAATGCCGAAAAAGCCAGGGACAGCAGAGGCAGCTGGGTACTTGCCTTTTATTTGCCTGGGGCATGGCATGGCGTGCCTGTGGTGTGGCAAGGTGAGGCAGCGACGTATTGGAGTCGTTGAACCGCTGGGAAAGCCGGGGGTAACGCCAGCGGCACCCTGTCAGTTGCTGCAGTGTGGTGCTGGGTGTGGGCTTGGCTGTGGAGGTGCAGGAGAGAGGCAAGGAGCAAGGGAGCTGCGTCACTGCTGCATAGAAACTCTCCTGAGTTCCAGGAAGCCAGGATCCCTGGAAGGGAACACAGAGGTACTGGGGGGCGTGACAAGAGACAAGGAGACAGGACAAGGAGAACGGTGGGGGGAGAAGGTGGGCTGCCAAGCCCTGGCCCCGGAAGGGTCTCAATTGTGCTGGCCAGGTGTGTACTTTACTTTACCTCTCCCTCTGTTTTAACTATCAGCCTATTTAACTATCAGCCTCCTCGCCTACCTGCCGACACCATCAACTGTTCTGCCTACTTACCTATCAGCCTGTCTATCAGCCTGCTTGCCTGTTACTCCTTTCAGCCCGGCCAGCTGTTCCATCCTCCATTTTCCATTCTCCACTATGCTCTGTCCAGTCTGTTGTGCCGTTGGAAGCTGAGCTTATCGCCTCTTCTGGAGACCTCACCTCACCCAGCCTCGACCTTTCATTGTGCCGTATAAAGTAGGGAATAAAACCTGGCTCCTGGACTCTAGGACTCTTTACAATTCTCCTGTCCTTTTAGTTTATAGCCTCCCAGATTAAGAGTTCCCACTGTCACCCAGTTCATGTTACTAGTGACTAGTCAAAGAAGGAGTTTAAAGGAGTTCCAAAGGAGATCTGAGGTCTGTGGAGATCCAACAGCGAAAGATGCAACGTCCCTTGTTGAAAATTCCAACTGAGTAACAGAGTGCCTTGTGCCCTTGGAGCTTGGGGCCTAGAGCCTGGGGCCTAGAGCTTGGTGTTCAGTGTGCCTGTAGTGAGTGGGAAGCACTAGGCAGCAGGCAGCCTGTTAGGTGCAGAATGGCTGGCATTAGTCCAGTGCAGCTTGCCACGCTTGGCTGTCGTGCTCCGCTCAACTAGGACCTCGGCAATCATAACCTCCGGACGCAACACAGTGGACTGCTTTGGAAGTGCTCTGGAAGCACTCTGAAAGCACCCTGAAACTACATTGTCTGTGGTCATCCTTGTTAGTGACTTAGTAAGAAGAAAACCAGGCGTACAGGCTCCTTGAGTCCCACTTGGAATTATTGTCCTCTAATAATTGGCACTTGTCCTCTCACTTCTGCTATAATTTGATTCCAGTGGTTTGTCGAAAGGGTAAATTATGACCTTAAAGAAATTACGTTCAGGGCGTTTGCTCCCAGGAAGGTCATGTGTAAAAACTAAATCTAAACCTCTTCGGAATAAGTTCAATCCAGCCTTTCCATTGAAAGGCCAGAATCAAATATTCTCTTTATGGGAAAAAGGAAAAATCTCTTATGATGAATCAAAGCGAGGCCCCCCTCAGGCATGACAGATGGCATGGAGCTAAGTGAAACCTTTTCCAAAGACGTCTCAAAAGAAGCCTACTTTGCAGAGAATGGTCTGGGGGTGGGGAGTAGAGGAATCAGCTTTTCTGGAATCTCCTCTAGAAAACATAGAGAATAATCAGAATACCCAGAATATTCAGAGTCTGTCCAGGACACAGTCTCTTCACCTTTCAACTTCCTTACCCCGCATGTTAGTTAACTCATCTCCGCCAGGAGAGTCTATTGAATGCCGTCTTAAGATGTTCAGAATGCCTCAAGAATTCTGCGTCCATATGAGGGTTACAGAGATGTCGGTTATTGACCTCCAAGACTTTCCCTTGCCTGATTTGGATCTAGATCTTTGTAAGAGATATGGGTATCAGGCTAAAGATCATTCTCCGCCCCCTGGGGAATCCATGCCTTTGCTTCCTCCCACAGGCCTCCACTTGTTTAATAGTACTCCATCTTTACAAGATTCCATGTATTCTCACTTATCTATGACTCCAGTCCAAGAAATAAGTGGTACTCTGCCTAGTCAACCACCAGATCAGGTCAGGCTCTCCGCCTCTCTGAACAGCTTGGAAAATTCACTTTCATCAATTTCAAAGCTTCTGTAGAAATTCGTAGGAGGATCTGACTGTATTCATGACTCTCTGACTGCTGTTTTAAAGGAATTGATCAAAGATAATAAAAAGAGGAGTCTGATCCTCAGCCCTGCGGGGACACGGACCGCTTCATCATTGTTATTAAAGGATCAAGTGACCCCCCCAGGATGTGCTCTAAAGTCGAGATGAGCACTCAAGCTAGTAAACCTCATAGTGTAACAAGATCTGTGATAAAAAGGGCACTGCTGGACAGCCCAGTGGATTTTATTCGATTTATTTTTGACACTCCTCTGGCCAAATGTAATTGATTGGCAAAGTTTAATCAGCCTGCACAGGAGGTATTCTCAATTTTTACAATCTTGTCTAATCAAAAGAATGGCCCCACGGAGTTGTCTACTTCCTTGCTAACAGTAGAAGAAAAAAATAGGAAATATAAGAGGAACAAATCTAAAAGTGTGAAAAGATTGAAAAGACCAACTCGAAGGATCAATAAAAAAGGCAGAAGAAACGTACATTTTCCTAAGATGACAAACTCCACGCAATTATGTCCGGAGTATCCAAATTTGACTTCTCATCCTACCTTAATGCCATAGTCTACACCTTTGTCAACTGGTGTATCCTCTAGGGAGTCTGGAAGGGATCACAAGAGGGAGCTCCCCCCCACCCGCTTCCCTGGGTTGTCCCCAGCCTTGAACCCAACAGCTCTGGTATTTTTGCCTCCAAGGCCATTGGGAGACTCTAATGGCCTCCTACCCTTGGAGGACATTTCTACCATACGATTTATTCCACTCTTTGATGCAGATTTAATTCTGAACAGATCTACCTTATTAAAATGTTTTTCAGATTCTAGCCTACTGAAGTCAATTCAAAATTATGACATTGTTCTGGTTTCTTTATTGAATTCAAATGTAGGTTTTAAGTCAAGAATCACATTTCGCTGTAAGCGTTTAACAAAACTTTTCCTTCAAAATGCTGACTTCCTGCAATGTCGGGGTAGTGATGTGGTTCGTCTCTTGGGTTCAAATCAGACCAGTGCAGGTGGTGAGAGGAGAGGAAAAGTTTACAGATTGTTATACATTTTCTGAGCCCTCTAATTACACTGACCAGTATGAGTCTAGGCTTAGGATGGATTTGCAGGCACTTAAAGTTTCCCTAGTAGGGATTGATAGGCAGGTACTATTGCAGGAGATACGATATGCCCCTGAGCAAAAAACAATAATGATTTGGATGGGTGGGGTTGCCTCCCGAGTGTCCTAAACCAGTCGTGGGGGTCCACATTCCTGTCTCACCCTTTTAACTGATGTAGGCCTAAACATTATTTCATGAAATGTAGCAGGGGTGAAATATAGTAGGGAAAAATTATCCTCTCCTAGTCCTTTAAATCCCAATTTAATTTGTCTTCAGGAGACTTGGTCTGATAGGGATCTATTGTGGGACGACTATTATGTTATTGACTGTAAGGCCACCCCCTCTAGAAGGGGGCATGCCAAGGGAGGAGTTGCTTGTTTGCTGTCAACTAAACTTAAGTGGAATTATGATTGCTACAAAGACCCTAGCAACCTCTTTATGGCCTTATCCTTTCAGATGCATAATAGTTCTTGGGGTTCCATCCCCCTGCTACTGGTTAATGTATTTATTCCTCCTGAATTGATTTACGATGACTTGTCACAGAAGGTCTTCGCTTATATAAAAAATGCTGTAGATAATGAGTTCCCTCCCTTTATAGTATTGGTAGGTGATCTAAATTGTAAGATATCCAACCATGCTTTGTTGCAAGTTCACGAGGCTGAGAGAGAGGCAGCCTTGCAAATTCCAGCCTGCGTTCTCCCCACCTCGATAAGAACAAATAAAAGAGAGAAACTCCTGCTTAATCTTCTTAGGGAAAGTAATTGTATTATTGTGAATGGAAGGTCTCTATCTGATTCTACCGCCTCCTTTACGCATGTTTCTCAGGGGGAAAGGCAACATTAGATTATTTGGTGCTAGGGTACTCTGCCTACTTTCTGTTAAATGATTTAAAGATTTTAAATACTTCTCTTAGTGACCATACCCGCTCTTCTTCACTTTAGAAATGAACTTGTCAATGACGGGGTTCAGGAATTATGTGGGTCAATCCCGATCTGGGATCTCAGAAGGATTTCAGGTGTCCTGGAGACTTTGGAGACCAAGGTCGCAGTTTTGGATATCTGGGAGGGTAATGAACTGCAAAATATACAACATTTATGAAGGAGCTGTTAATTAATTCTTCTTCCAGTGTTCCTAAAAGTAGTCAGAAGGTGATTCCTCTCCCATTACTTGCTCTGCATAAGGAAATAAATAGTTTGGTTAGGACCCAGTATTTAGACTATTCAACTGTAAGGAATTCCAGGGTGGCTTTATTAAAAAGGAGAAGGAAGCGTTTGAAGGCCCGTATCATAAGATATTCTTGCAATAGGCTTTGGATCCCCCTTAGGGAGGCAGCAGTAAAGGGTCAGGCTAGACACTTTTGGGCATTGGTGGGTGAAGGCTGCAGGTACAGTATAGAGTTCGATCGTCCCCCGTGGCCATAACTGAAGCTCGTTGGCCTGAATTTATCGCCTCCCTGTATTCCTCAAATGGAGTAGAATTATTTTGGCCTTTGGAAAGTAATAAGATGCATTCCATCACCTACTTGTCAATAAAAGAGATGGAACTGGCCATTCTCTTTATGCGTCTCTCTCCAACAGTGGGTCCTGATGAAGTTCCCATTTCCGTAATAAAACAAGATATCTATTTCTGAGGTAAGATCTTATTTGTGGTCTTCAGAAGGGGCTTCCTCGCAGAAGCATTCCTCCCTTTTGGGTTGGCAGCATTATTGTGCCCTTATTTAAGAAGGGCGACCGCAAGTGTCCTGCCAACTATCGGCAGATCGCCATTTTGGATGCAGTTGGGAAAATCTTTACTAAATGTTTGCTTTCCAGACTTACCGACTGGGCAGATGAGAACAATATTATTCCCCTGGAGTAAACTGGCTTTAGACGTAACCATAGCACTTTGGATAATATTTCAGTGTTACAAGTTATTACCGAAACGTATGTGAAACTAAGAAGTGGAGTGGAATACGGCGCTTTCATTTACGTTTCAATGGCATTTGACAAATTAGATAGAGATTTATTGTGGAAAAAAAATGGCTAATTTGGGTATACTTACTATCCTTCTTGAGTTAGTGATAGCTCTCCACTCCTCTTCTTGGTGTAAAATTCTTCAGGGGGGATAAAGGCTTATCACAAGAGATATCCATTTTGAAGGGAATAAACCAGGGATGTCTTTTGGCAACTTTGCTTTTCTCCTTCTACATCTCGGATTTTCCCTCTTTTCTCTCTCAGAGTAAGGGTTTCTCCCCACAAATAGGCAGACACTGTTTGTTGTCTATTGTATGCTGATTACATCATTATCTTTGACTTAACCCCCAAAGGCTTACAGAACTATCTCCAGTCTTTGTCAAAGTACTGTGAGTCTCATTTTTTAAAGGTTAATGTCACAAAAAGCAAGAAGATTCTATGTTTTCATGGTAACAGAAAAATGAAATTCCCTAATTTCCATTGGTCATTAGGTAATCAAAAATGGGAAATCGTGAACTTGTATACCTTTTTAGGGTAAAGTCTGCAGGAATCTTAGTGACACAGCCGAAATTACTTCTAAAAAATCTAAAGCTGGTTGTCAAGCAAGAGGCTTAGGGGCTCTGTATATGGCTACAGAAAAAAAGGCATTTTGCACATATCTTAGTGGTCTATGAGCCAAAATCCTCTCATCTCTTGTTTACGGCTTGGAATTCATTGACTCTTCTAAATGGGGGTTTCTGAATCTGTTGGAAGGTAAGATCTTCAGAAAGCTTTTGTCTGTTAATACAGCTGTTCCAGCGGCAGACTTAAGGTTGGAATTGCGCCTAAGAAGTGTGCTTGTCCAGAGATTAGCTGGGGTTATACGTTGGGCTGCCTCCCTCTCAAGGGGTGAGGATAATACCCTAAGGGCTTTGCCAAGGAAATACATTTTTGTGAATAATAATAACATCAGGTATTCCTTTTGCAAGAACCTTTCTTATGCACTAGAAAGGCTGGATTTAGATTTTAATCAGGTCTTGGCTATATCCCCATTGCAATTGAAAACTGGCCTAAAACAGTCAACGTGGTCCCTAATCTTTCGACTGGATTTTTAGACTTGTACAAAAAAGAGACCCTTTTCAAATTTAGCAAATTCCATAGTAGTAAAAAAAGCACAACTTTATGTTACATGGAATATACCACATGGGGTTAGGCGTTTTTAGGTGCTGCTTCACCAGGGATTGTTACCTTTGAATGTGCGTCTGGCGAAATGGCATGGTTCAGCTAAAGAGTGTAATCTTTGCCTTGCCGAAACCCAAGACTTAAACCATGTTTTATTTGTTTGTCTATCCCTTGCCCTACATCGGTGTAAATGGTTAAAACCTATCTGTCTTCAGGTCTCTTAGCTGTCTGTACCCGAGTTTCTTCAAGCTGTGTGTGACCCTCCAAATGAATTGTTCTGTTTTAGAATTTTTATAAATGTTTTTTTTAATTTATTCTAAGGATAGGTACACAAAGATGATGTGCTATTCTTAAGAAAATGTGGGTAGTCTATTTGTAATGATGCACTTTATGATGATTGCACTTTATGGGCGGATGGACAAAGATTTCTGAGTGCTTTTTATATGTCCAATTCTATGCCTTTATGGGCAGATATGTAAAGTATTTGATTTCTTATGTTTACATTTAGCCTTTTTTCTTTTATATGTGGCTCTCGCTCTGATGCTCTTTATGACAATGATGTGTAGTATCTTAAGAAAAGGTGGATGGTCTTCTTACAATGATGCACTTTATTATATTTCCACTTAATGGGCAGACGGGCAAAGATATATGAGTGCTTTTTTATAATTTTAATTTTATGCTTTTATGGGCGGATGTGTAAAGTTCTTGACTGCTTATGTTTACATTTAGGTTTGTTCTCTTTTATATGTGTATCTCCCTTTGATGCACTTTATTACAATGCATTTGAGGGAGTGGAGGGGTTGGTATGGGAGTGCTTCTCTATATATTTGATACTTGTTTTTATGAACGAATGGGTAAAGTCTGTTTGTTTATGTATATATTTTTCTTGTCTTATCTTTTATATGATGACATCGTTTTGAGTTCCTAGTCATAAATAAATAAAACTGAACTGAAACTGAACTGAAGTAGTATCCAAGTGACCTCTCCATGTTGTGTCTCCAAGTGTCTGTGGGAGTCTCTCAGACGTTCATCCACATCCTTTGGTGTACATGAGGATGCATTCCATCTGCATTCCACAACCTATGTCACTGTCACCATGAGTGTACCTTGTTAGTGTGTGAAATCATTCAGCTCTGGATTTTTGATTTGCCACATGCAACATATCTGTCTCCTTCTTCACCCAACTTATCTGTCTCCTTCTTGACCCATACAATTGTGTGTGACATGTTTGGACATTGCTAGGCTTACATGCACATCCCAAGAAGGATTGGCATGTTGGAGACCTAGACATTTTAGGGATTTTGTCCAAGTAGGTAACTTTCTCTTGGTCAGGCACGTGAGTGTCAATGAGAGATGTGTTTTCATGTGTGGTGTGTGATGTTATCATACAGACTATACTGGGTTACCTTGCTGGCACATATCAACCATTGTGTGTAATTGCAAACCCTCTCCTATCTAGGCCAACACTGGTACATCAGTCTTCACATGTATACCCAGATCAGCAGCATTGTGTGAGATGTGTGGTAGAATGTACATAGGAAGTGCTACAGGCTATGCCTACATTCCACCCACACATTCATGTGGTGGTGCATTTTCCCATGTAATTGTTACTTCCTGGCTATGGGGCATCTGTGTGGAGAGTGGATCACCAGAATCTGGGCCACTGTGAACATTTTGAATTTGGCTTTTCTTTGGAAAGCATTCAGATGACAAAGGCCTCAGTCCTGCTGCAGCATTCGGAAACAGCTGTAATAACAACATATCCCCAGTTTGGGGCTGGCACCCTCTTGATGGCCCTAATGGACTGTAGAGCTTTTACCTTTTGCAGTAAGATGGATAGGTGCTCCACTGAGAGCTGCTCTGATGTGGGCGGAAGCTGTGGAGGATTGGAAAGAAACGGAAGGGCATAACCCTGCAGGACAAACTGGAGGAACGATCTGCCGGATGTGATGGACTGCCTCCCTGGAAGAAAATGTTGGATCCTGCCTTCCACAGAGTGGTTGTGCACCGCTAAAGGCAACCTAAGGCAGCTTAGAGGCTGATGGAGCAAGGGTGGGGGACTGTAAAGATCAGTTCCACTGGTGACATGTATGCTGCTTGTTCTATTCCCAGCTATGGAAGGGTTGAGGTGAGTGTGAAGGAGGTTGAGGGGCCTGGTGTTGTCTACACAGAGGGGCATATTTACAAGCCCCATGCCCCACTGGTGCGTCACATTTTGTGATGCACAGGCGGTGCATAGTGCAGACCCATATCTACAGGGCCACGGAAAGCCACTTTGCGTGGCTTTCCATGGTCTTGTAGATATGGTGTAAGGCATTGCAGCACAAGTCACTGCATTGCCTTACAATTGCTGCTTCACTTGCCTAGCAACCATTAGCGCACTCCACAGCCAACATGTGTGTGCTATATTTGAGGTACAGCACACCATGTGGCAGGGTTGGGGCCAATAGCAGTGACTGTACTTAACACCATTGATATACGGTGCAGGGTTAGGTTCAAACTTTTGTTCCTATCCCTGAACAGCCCATGAAGGTCCATTGATACCAATGGTGTTGCCCCTTATCACATGTGCTGGCGTTACAGCTACCTGCCTTAGATATGACACAGTTTAGCCCCTTATTTTCAAATACCCCATTTGGAAACAGCCCTTACCATATGTATGCCCCCCTTGCATACATCTTGCCTGGCGTGGACATGATGTGGGGAAAGGGGTAGGATTTTTGCTATGCCACATAATGCCACTTAGTTTTTCTGGTGCGTGGATCTAGGCCTTTGAGAGCCACATGAGCTTGAGTTATGTGACGCTGATGTGTGGCATGGAGGCGCTATACCCTCTTAAATCACAACCTATGTTCCAACCATCTTTGTAACTGTTGTGTTTCTTTATTGCTTTCTGCGGTATGAGCAACATTCCAATGGCATATTTAATGGAGAGTGAGCACAACATGGACATTCTGGTGCAAAGTGATTTATTGGTGATATTTACAAGGTGATATTAGTCTAGGTGTAGAAGTTCTGTATAATTTGTAGTCTTCTGCCTACTCCATCTGCAGTGTTTTGTTTTTCCCCCTCCACTTGTGCTGTACCATTGTCAACCTCCTCCTCATTGGGGACATCTACCAATTCATCCCAGGGGACATTAGTCGGAATACGTACGTGGGACCCAATGGGGACACAAGTGGGACCCAATGGGGACACAACAGTAGGTGAGTCCCACGAAGGGAATGTTTTTCATGCTACAGGGGCAGGGAGTGTAGGGGAGCCTTTGCATAGTAGGAATGATTCAACAACCTTTCTGAGTCTTAGTTCCAATGTTACGACCCTAAACGGAAGGGGTCTTATTTCCATGATTTCTTGGAATGTAGCCGGCTTAAAAAACAAGCTCATAGACCCCGATTGGCAGGACTATATTGATCGACATCATGTCTGTCTCTTTCAAGAGACATGGCTCAAAGATCCACCGTATAAATTAGGATATAAAACCTACTTTATTAGTGCTACTTCAGCTGCCAGAGGGAGACCGTCTGGGGGGTTGGTTATATGGGCAAAAATCTCATTAAATGTCGAGATATGCATGCAAGATACTGAGTCAGAGGACATTTTATGGTTGGTAGTGGGGAAAAAAAATAAGATAATAACCCACTTGTTCAATGTATATATAAGACCTAGAAGGACAAACTTGGAGTCTCCCGAAATAACTCTACTAGATGACCTGCTCAAAAAAATCCCAGTAGGAGAGACAATCATGATAGGGGGTGACCTTAACTGTAATTATGAACCTATAACTGGATTCGAACATTTAGCAGAAGAGGAAGATCGAATGAGAGCAATTCCTTACCTAACAATAGAAAAAACTATTCCAGGCACAGTGGCCGCACTGCAACTCATGGGCCTTACATTAAACAACGGACTGAGGGCGTGCAATGGCAGAGTGGGTGAAGGAGGCCTTAATCTGGATACTTTCCAGAGAGGCAACTCAACTTAAAAAATAGACTACATTCTGCATAGTATAAGTACATGGGGAAGATTAGCGAATTTTAAAATTGATAAAAGAAGGGATAGCGATCACTTCCCGCTAATAATTGAACTCAGGGCCCACCTCCTAGATTTGGACTTGGAATATACAGAACACGACAAGGTGAAGTTACAACCCACCCTCAGTAACAATAGAAGGGTTGTGAAATGGCCAGCAATACTAGGTAATCAGGATACAATGACAAATATTTACAACATATTTTCTGATCTCCTGGAGCCTTATGCAGAAAATAAACCTTGTGACATTCCTATTATGGCTATTCACCATTCGTTGAGTATTGCATTAAGACCCATCCTGACCAAACAGCTACAGATCAAGCATAAAAAGGAGAAGGTCCAAACCACCCCAAGCAGTCCATGGTATACTATCAAATGTAGGGAGAGGAAAAGAGTACTGATAGAGGCACTAAAGCAAAAAAATCAATTAGCCGTACAACAGGCAAGGGCCAGCTACAAGAAAACGCTGGCCACTGCCCAAAGCAACTGGGAGGATCAAAAATGGCAAGACCTGCTGGAAGCAGCAAAAAGCAATGATACAAGGTCCTTCTGGAAAATAGTTACCCATGGCAGCAAAGAGGGGATATTTACCACAGATCATCATATAGATCCCAAAACATGGGTTAACTACTTTACACACCTTTACTCTGACCCCCCACCCTCGATTTCTATCCCTCAAGACATAAAACCCTAGCTACTTGGGGCATTTTACCGGAGTTACAATTTGGTCTGGAGGAGATGGTGATTGCTATTGAAGCAATCAAGCCAGGAAAAGCCCCCGGTTTGGACAAGATCCCGGGGGATATGTTCAAGCATAGCATAGAAATTTGGGCACCTTATTTAAATCTTTTAAATAACGCTATAGCAAGGGGAGGCCTAATACCCGAGACATGGAAAGGGGCAGAAATAATTCCAATTTACAAAAAAGGATCCAGGGAAGACCCAGGGAACTATAGACCTATCAGCCTTATAGATGTTATGCAAAAAATGTACGCTAGACAGATCCTGAATAGAATTAGTATCTGGATAGAAGAGAACAGCATAATGACTATATACCAAGCAGGCTTTAGACAGCAGACGAGTACAGTCGACCAGGCCTTTAGGCTATTGACAATAATGTGGAAATATACTAGACTAAGGAAAGGTCACCTCTATATTGCATTTGTGGATCTGCGTGCAGCCTTTGATCTGGTGCCAAGAGACTCCTTATGGGCAGCACTAGGAAAACAGGGCATGCCAGGGAACCTCCTGGGCCAGCTGGAGAGGTTACATGAAAATACATTTGCAAAAGTTCGGTGGGGGCCAAAGGGAGAGTTGACAGACCCAATACCTATCAAGAGGGGGGTGAGACAAGGCTGTGTGCTGGCCCCAACACTTTTCTCATTATACATCAATGATCTGGTTCAGCATTTGAAACAAAGTAACCATGATTCACCAAGATTGAATGATGTTCCAGTCCCCGCCCTCCTTTTTGCAGATGATACCATTCTATTATCCCAAACTCCCATGGGCTTGCAATCTCTATTAGATAAATTCAGTGAGTACTGCAGCTCGAAGGGATTAGAAATAAATACAAATAAGACCAAATACCTGACTGTTAACCCCCACATAGCACTTAAGAGAAACATTCAGATTAGAGGGCAGGCACTGGAACGAGTAAAAAACTTCAATTACCTAGGGATACTGCTTGATGCCAAATTGTCATGGGCTCCGCACATCAGTAAAGCTGCTATCTCCTTAACTCATAGCTCCATGGCAATTAGTAAAAAATACAAATGCTCAAGGACGAGCATTGTGTCACCAGTATTTGAGATCTATAGGTGCAAAGCACAGGCCGCTGCTCTATATGGTGCTGAACTCTGGGGGTTCACAAAATTAACCCCATTGGTTACTCAGGAAAATAATTTTATGAGGGGGGTACTGGGTCTACCTCCATCCACTCCGTTGATCCCTTTAACCTATGACATTAATATGAAACAAATAGGCAAACTGGCAGCCCTGAGGCCCCTGCTTTACTGGTGTAGACTTTGGACAACCCCTGAATTGATCCAATACAGGCAAGCACTAACAGAGATCATGGGTTTGGACAAGGCCATCTCCCTCCCGTGGCTTCACTACATTAGGCAATGTTTTTACAATCTAGGGCTGAAAGTCTATTGGGATGAACCGCATACACTCACAACTCAATCCAAGATCCGTCTAAAACAAGTATTTTGGGACTTTACTCTTAGTAGCCCTTTTTATAACCAGGATCTAGGTAGACTAACCTTAAGTTTCCTGGATTATAAACCATTGCCGAGTGCTGAGGAATGGATAGATACTATCCAACCTAGACGAGCAAAAGTCTTATATATGAAGCTTCGATATGGGATTCTCCAGGTTAAGGCTTTTACCTTTAAATGGGGCCTCCCGAATGGGAGTAGTCATGAGGCGACCTGTGAGTTGTGTAATATGGAGACTCCGGAAACGATGGATCATGTTCTTTTAAACTGCATTGCTTATGAGAAACAGAGGAGGAAATGGATCCGACCTATCTGCAGAAACGTTGGAATCAGGAACTGCAATGAAGCAGCAAGACTCTTGAGATCCAGTACGTTACCATATGTTGTTTTTGGTCTAAGCCGGTTTCTACTAGCAATTTCATTCATCAGAGACAAGGCAGGCCTGAGGTTGTAAGCGCTTTAACTCAGGCAAAACTTCCACAGTTAATCCACGGCCCCCAAACTGACAATTGGCACAAGGACCGTAGTCATTGAGAGGTTCCTTAAGTTACCTAGAATGGTCGTTTGACACGTATGAAACTAGTTTTTGGATCCAGTTATTTATTTTATTTTATTTTAAAAATTCCCCCCTTAGCTAAGCAAAGAAGTGCCTGATGGCACAGGAGGTACTTTTTTTATGGGTTTTATAAATGAAATACTGTACTTGATTCTTATTTATTGCTTTTAAGACCAACATCAGATAATTTGTTTTTAGTAGTTAAGAGAATATTAGTTGCTGCTGGAATAATGTGCATTTGTATTACCTGTTTGTACCCCTTTTACGGCTTCTAAATGAATATAGGCACGTAGGAAAGATAGAAAACGTTGGGTCCTAGGGACTGTCAATCACCTTTCAAAAATTAGCTAAACAACCCCTCATCTGATGACGGTATGCACATTGCCAGGATTTTTAGAGGCATTATGATATGCCAGACGCGAACATTTTTCCAAAAAACATGCACCCTATTTTTATAATGGTCACTATTTGTGCTAGTATATAGTCATTGCCATATAGATTTATATTTATAGGTATTTTATAATATTTATATGGTGATTTGTATGATGATGTGTATTTTATATTTTTATAGTGTTTTTATTGATTAATTGTTTACTTGTTTAACACTCATATCCACAACTTGCCTATTTGTATTGTATGGCCCTGAGGGAGTTCCGGTCTTGATCTGACTTTATTGTCTTTCTCAAAAGTGCTTTCGTTCCCTTTTAGAAATGTAAGAATTTTGTTAGTATGCTTTTATGGTATTGTTTTGCCGAAATAAAGCTGAAATGAAATGAAAAATGAATACGTACGTTATGCAAGATAGCACATACAAGGATCATCTTGCATACCTAGGGTGGTGCATACAACAGGCTTCCTCCTGTCAGGGCCAGGCACCTGAACCTTTACGTCAGGAGTCCAAATGTCTTCTCCAAAACATTTTGTGTCCTTCTGTGCCCTTCATTGTATGGTCGCTCTTCCACTGTTGTCGGGTTGTCAATCAAAAGGAGTCATCACCGAGGGCTGGATGCCATAACCTTGGTCGGCTTCAAAGGAATAAGAGAACATGTGTCGGTCATGCATATTTGTGGTTTCGTATGTGCCATGGCAGATGTTAGTTTTAGGTGGAGTGGTGACTCAGACTTCCTTCTGGTATATTGTGTGTTCCTGTTTTGTGGAATGGTTGCATTGGTGAGTGGTGATGGAAATTCCTATAGTGGTTTGTGGCTCGGGGACATGGTGACTGTCAAGTGAAATTTTGACTGACAGTTCGACCATGCCAAATTTGTGTTGTGTTGTCCATATTTGAGACTGTGTCCTAATGTTAGTGGAACCTACCACCTCCTTGCGCCACAATGGTGTCATTTATATTGGCACCATGGTAGCCCTACAAGGCCAAACTCAGGCCTCAATGTTACCATGTGGCACTACACATGCAGTGCAACACTTACTGACCCTTTGTGGCAGATTGTGCCCATTCCAGCCGTCATTTGCACAAGGGTGAGATTCACACAATTGGAGAAGTTGCAAAATTGGTGCAGAGGAATCTCCAAGTTTCTTTGACATGATTTATCAAAGACAGTCTCAACACATGCACAGAGCAGGCATTAGGAGGGGGCACACCATAGTTTTGAATGGGTCCCTATGTACGGTGCATGAAAGGTCAGGATGTTCTCAATACTCCTACAGAGTCCTACTTTGGCATCCATTATCGTGACAGAATTGCACCTACTCTACACCATGGTGTGCCGTTTCTTGTATACGGTGCTCACATGGTGGCGTTAGGGGGCGCTAAGAGGTGCAAGTAAAGTGACGCAGGAATAGGTGCTGGGCCACTTTTTATTAATCTGCCCCTTTGTGTTTCATTGCTTGTTATGATGTATTCCTGTGTGTGTGGCACAATGCACCAACCAGGTGATGGTGCACACAACAAGTACGTCTGCTATGTTTAGGTGATATGTAGTTGGTAATGGCACCACTTGGATGGAATTTGACATTGGTGCCACCAGAGGCTTTGAAACCATGACAAATGTGGGGCTGTGCCTATATGTGACTTTCTTTACATTGACATGGCCAATGCAATTCACATAGCTGAGCTATTCATTGTTAGGTGTTATGTGTGTGGGATCTGTATTTAATTGTCAACCAGTGGACACTTGTAGTGGTTTGGGCCGAGCTTCTGTATGCCCCACCTGTCCTTCACGTGGTTTGCCAGTCAGGTTGTGGCTGTATATGGATGTATGTGTGCATGTGTGTGTGATGTGCAATGAATGCAGTGTAGTGTGGCATGTAGCATATGTGTTGTTGTCTGTACACCTGTGCTCCCCTGTCCACGTGTGTTTAGTGTGGTGTATGTATTGTTTGTCCTACAAGGTTGGTTTGTTGTCTGTGTAATGATTGGTATGGGGGCTTACATTCAAGTAGCCCATTGCCATACTGCCCATCCTGGAACCGCTCATTGATGGTGGAATGCCAGAATATCTAGGCATCATGGACACTGCTTGGATATTTGGCTAGGATGTTTATGAAGAGCCCAAAGTGGTCCGAATGGGTGTGTTTGCGGTTCCTGTAGAGGTGTTCCGTTGCAGCAGGTGGCACAAGTTGGACATGGGTGAAGTCCATTGCACCCAGCACATATGAGAACCCAGCAATTAGGCAGAAACATTGCTTGATCTCCTGCTGCCATTGCTGGTGTTGGGAAGCAGATCTGGCATGGTGAGAGGCTGATGACTGTGTTTGAATCTTTGGTAGGTAGGCCAAGAAGAATGGCTTGGAGATACCAGCCACTTCTGCGCTCATTGTCTGAAACGATCCTGACGCCAGCATATGGAGGGCAGCCAGGAGTTTGGTCATGGGTGGAAAAGTTGTTGGAGTTTCCACCCTTGCAGTGATGTCTAGTGCAATGTGGTGCAGCAGGCATACAATTGATTCACGCTTCAGACGGCAGGCTCTGATGACATCTTGTTCCCTGGGCGCAAGGATGGTTGTGCGCTGTCGAAGTATCCTCTCCCGCCTTCTGTGCTGCCTTTGTGGCTGCAGTGGTCATGTTTGGGGTTGCTGCAGTGGTGCTGGAGGGACCTGTTGTAGTCAATGTCATCTGCAGCGTATGCCAAGCTGGAGCATTAACAGTTCCATGTTTTCTAGGAGGTTGACAATGCTCCTTACATGTATTTTCCTTGAGTAGTAGTGTGTGGGGCTCATTTTAACGCCTGGTCTGACCAGGCTCGAAAATTTTATGTTAATCAGACATTGTGTAAATTTTTGGGTCTGGTTGCCTAATGTGCGCCTTTTTAGCATCAGGCGGCAATTGTGGAGCTGGAGGGAAAGCATCATTTTTTGGAAGGGAACGCCTATCTTGCATATCATTGTCGCAAAACAATAATGCGCTATTTTTTGGCTCTCCTAACAGGGGTACACCACCCTTGCATACACTATGCCTGGCGCAGGCAGAATATGGCGCAAGGGTTTACAAAGTGGAGTAATGCATGCATTGTCACATTTTGCAAATATGGCGTGGGAAAAATGCTACTTTAGTGCTGCCTTAGCTTAAAAGAAATTACACTATGGCAGTGCTGAGGTGGCGCAAGGGGGTCTTAAATATGCCCCTATGTGTTTTAAGCATCACAGCAGCCCTTTTCACTCTTAACTGGCTTCCAGTAGAAGCATAGTCAAAGCAGCCTAGATAACCCAACTATCTATGCACTGATGTTCCTGAGGTACCTGGCAGAGCCCCTAATTCTCAGCAGGGCAGTCACTCCCTACTAAGTACTGAATTTATACTCATGGAACCACCAATGTTTAAGAAACAAATAATCATTTCTCATTTGGTTTAAAGTAAAGCCACAAAAGTATGCAATTAATTTCTCTCTACAAGAGACAAAGCCCTCAATGCTAGCTGAAACGGATCTGAAATAACTAGAGATCTGCAGGGTCATTACCTGTTGGGGAGAATTTTTTCACCGTTCTCTCGTAAACAAGTTTATGGCTTGGTTCTTGCTTTGATTTGGTCTCCATGAGTATATGATGTAAAACTAATGTTTTTTTCTCCAGTAGTTTCTATTTTAATGTATATACTTTTACAATTATTGTGCCCCTGTTCTGATATGTGCTATGTAAAACGCTGTAAAAAAATAAAATGATGACCATAATGCCTTAATATTTTTTAAGCCCAAGTCAAGTTTTGTCCATGGCAAGATGATATGTACACAAAGATTAATTAATTAATTTCAGGCCCATGCTCTCCATTAGTTAAACTAATATAGGCGTAATGTTTTGTTGATACAAGCGTTGCATATGCACCTGCAGAAATTCTCCACCCGAAAATTCTTGCTATAGATGCATTTATATATTTACCACCATCACAGATATATGATCACAGTTTATATCATTGATTACTCAACTGATGACTTCGCAGGTGACCTCACCAATAACTTTATGGAAGCCTTTTGCACAGATACCTCATGCAGGATTAGGTCTCATATGTAATGAGATTCAATTCCAAAAAGCAGTCGCTAAACGCTCACTGATGTTTTGCCAATCAAATTAGGTTTTGGGAACTGTCTCATGTGCTAATAGTTCTGTTTACAAAATAGGGAATTGTGGGGTGGAAGGGTCATAGAATGATCTGCGTGATTAACAATTTATTAGGCATGTTGCAATTTGTGACCCAGTGTGATTGGCTACAATCACAGTGATGGTGACCTGATAGTGACATCAGACCACCATCCCTTTGATTGCACTTCAAAATAAAAACACTTGTTTCCCTTAAATAGTCCAAGTTCCCTAAAGAAACCAGCACTGCTTAAAAAAGTTTTCCACTTTGGATATCTTCAGTAAAAGCTGGCAATGGTCCCCTGGACAACTGCCTACTCACCCTACAACTGCCACCCAGATTTAAAAAGCGTAAGGAGTCCAGTAGTGACCCCTTCTGGTTTGTGAAATCAGTTACAATCCCCAGCTTGAGAGTCCGTAACTGATAAATGCTTTGCAACTGGAATTACAAATCATTGATATCGTGCTGACTCACATTTTGAAAGGAATGGCTCTTACAAGCCCCTTCCAAATTGCAATTCAGCCTTGGTCAGCACCTCGATTTTGGAAGCCAGAAAGACTCTTCTAAGTCACATAATGGGGTGAGGACATATGAAGAAGAGATTTTGTGACTTCAAAAACCTTAGGTGCATTTGGCCTTAGATTTCCTAAATTTGGATTTCCATTTTATCAACTAAGGTTTACAACTACTTGTGTTAGTCATGGCAACACATTTTTATGTCCGGGTGCTCACCGTAAATACCTATTGCAATAATGTATCTTCCATACACCTACACCATTGTGCCCTATGCACACAGCAGGCACCCATTTATCTTCCCAAATATGCTAACTTACATCCATCACTCCTTCCACCTGTATATCTTCCATGTTTTCTAGGTACCCTGCCCTAATCTTAACGGGTTCCAAAGTTACACTTAGCTGTAATCACGTGTCAAACGTGTTTGAGAGCTCCTTGCCAACCTCTTCTTGTCCTGTATATGGTCAGAGATTTACTTCCCTTCCAGGATGGAAAGGGCAATGTATGATCCTGAGATCTGGCGAGGGTGTAGCTGAAGAATTTTCTCCACACCCCTGCGTAGAAAAAAGTACTTTGCCTCAAAGAGCTCTGTACGGGGTTTATGGAAACCGATGGAAATAGCCACATGCCATTCCGTTTATGGTTGTTTTCATGAGTAGGGGCCAAAGTATAGAATTCGTATCCCTGCCACGTGAAATGAACTTTGTATCCTTGCCACGTGAAATGAACTCTTCTGGATACAGGTGCGATGTATTAATACATTTATTATCAAATACTATCGTACATGAAAAGGGGACCGCCAGCCAGCCACCCGGCAACTGCCTTCCCTTTCCCCTTCTCAAACGCCAACCCTTCTCCCTGCTGCCATCAGTTTCCAGAAGAACACAATCACATAATACAACATTCCACCACCCACGACATAACACCACCCAAGTTGTATTCATGGTCACTGCTCGCTCAATTGTACCTTATTCAGTCTCCGTACCTCTCCTCTATTTCTAGCGCTGGTCATAGCTCCCTCTCAGATCTGTCAACCTCCACATGCCCCCCTTTTAGGTTGCTCCGTCAAAAAAGTAGTACAGCATAAAGTACAAATAAAGGAGTTCTGGGGCGTTTCTGAATTGTGACTATTTTCAGTGTTGCAGCACCCGCGAAAGGAGGAAAGTGTTTTTTGTGTGTGTGTTTTGTGTGTGTTTTTTTAAAGGAATGTTATTAATAATGTATTGTGTGCAGCCGTGTACGGGCCACTGGTAAATGTTGCGATTGCGTAGCTAACTGTATTGGCATATGGAAGAACGTTTGAAGTTTTGCATCACAAACGTAATGCTGCCCTACTAAACTGAACTGGGTACATTTGGGACTTTTGAGAGTCTGAGTCAAAACCTTAATGTTCATTAAAATGAAATCCTAGGCCTTGTAAAAATGTGCCCTGGTCTGCTGCTGCAAAAACTGAACAGTCATTTGCATTGTTATCCATTTTTACAGTACTTAAAACATACAAGTTCCAACCTTGCATGGTCCGCGATAACTGTAACTTGGGCAAAAAACACCCATGATCTTGATCTTAGGCTGGTGGTGCAGTATAGTGAACTTCAGTGGGAAACACAGACAGTGGCCTGTGGCCACATTCTGTTTGTGCTGGGGGTATGAAACGAATATGGCCCACAGCCTGTGACTCTAGTTGGCATCTACTGCTCATGTGTTGCACACACAGAGTATGGCCTTGAGTGGGATTCGTGCTTCGTAGATCTATGTAGTAGCTAAACTGTAGCCTGCCCCCAAAGGTGTTTTAGTGCAAAAAGGCCTCAGGCAAATATGCACAACAACAGCTGCTACATGAAAAATGTGCTGTGCTGCTAGTGCACCAGGAAAGTTTACTTGGACAAAACTGTCTTCTGAAAATGGGGTTGGGACAAATCTGGCGTAAGGCGTACTCACAGTGTTTAAGGTTAGCATAATAGGAGTGTATATCTACTCCCATACCTCGGTGTAAATCTCCACATTCACCTATTCACCATTTCTCAATAGAGATTTACACCTAGATGCACACTTAAATGTCTCCATCTCCTCAAGAGAGGAGGTGGAGACTAATATGACTGAACTCACGTGTGCAAAGTTACTATAAGAATCTTTTCACCTGTTTGCAGAGGTCTCCACCACTGGGAAGAGATCTTTGTAAGGTAAAATGCAGAGAAATTTAATTATGTTTATTATGTTTTTTGTTTTTAATAAATTCAATTAATTCAAATATATAGTTTTAAACATTACTAGAAAAATGCTTAAAGAAAAATATACAACATACTGCTTCTTAAAATTAACTTTGTATTAAATTGTAAATTAATTTCCATATTTTAATTCTTCTTTTTAAATATTCATTTGTGAAAAATAATTTAAAATTAAAATCACCCACTCTCACTAAAATTTTCATTTTTATTTAATTTGTAACAAATTTGGTTATACGTTATGTTCATGATTCATTTTAATATTTTGTAAACTAAGTTAACAATTGAATTTAATAAATTTCACATTTAACAGTGTTAAAGTAATAAAATTAAAATTTAACATTAATTAGATGTATGTTTTTTAACTTAAAAACTGTTTATTTATCGCCACTACATAGTTATAGTTAGGTTTTATTTTCCATAGGAAAAGTTTTTGTTTCACAAATTACTTTAATGTTGTTTGATGAATCTGCACAAGACTTTCCAAAACACAGGTTTATCCACCTCAGCTCCTTCACGAAAATTTTCGAGCTGACTGACCTGATCAAGCACTGGCCCCAAAACAGGGACTCCGAAAATGCCATTTCCCCTCTTAATTCCCATAGAAACTTTGCTGTTTGTTACATGAAAATTAATGAAGGGAATTGCATCAAATTTGGCACAAAGTTAGAATTCCGAGAGACGGGGCTACCTTTCCAGCGTTCGGGGGAAGCCCTTAGAGGCACTCCAGGAGGCATTTTCAGCAGTGCGACGGCGGTAACTTTGATTTTGCGCTTTTAGGCGAATAAGGATCTACAGGCACACGCATTTATGGTGGGCGCCTTTGTTTTTTTTTTTTTGGATAGAGTACAACATCGGAGCTGCTTCCACAGGAGAAACGTGTATTAACTTATTCCTGTTGAAAAGGGCTGCAATTTGAGTAGGTGCAAGTGTTTGTGGAGAATTTTTGAATACCCTGCTCTTGGCTTTGCGCCCCACATTCTGTCAGGATTTATTAAATTTTGGCTATATTTAGACTTGACATTTTTTTGAGACTGGATAATTGACTGCGCTAAAAGGGGTTTAACGCACTGATTCGTATTGAGTGGTGTAACAGACACCATTTACATAGCGTTCCCGCGTTTTCAACTTGTACTGTTTTTTTCCAGCTCTACCTGTGGATATGGCACGGGCTTAAGGACTCTGGTCAGTAGGCGTGCTAATCTGTTTTTTTCCCTGATAGTGGTTGGTTGGTCTTGAAAATCCGCGTGGTCGGCTGGTAACCTAAGGAAGAAAGAAAAAAAAAGGGGGGATGAATAATCTTTTCTATTAGGCCGCATTAGCTCCTAATCCTCCATCCGAGTTTTTTTTTTTTTTTTGGTGTTAGGTCTGAGATAAAGAAGAAAAAACGGCGAACAAAAAGGGGGGGTTATTGCCCTCGGCGAAGGGTGGTGGGGTGGTGTCCTGGAAGCAGGCATCGAACTCCAGTGTTTGGACGGAAGCGGTGAGGGGTGTGCGACGTGGGAGATCTTTTACCTCTCGCTGCTATCTTCGTGGGAGTATACCGGAATCTCCGGGGGTCTTCACCAGATGTAACTTAAATGGGAGCGGAGTAAGAAGGGATTGCGAGAGTGTTGGAGCCTCACGGTGCATGTCAACAATCAAACGTCGTCCCAGGGGTGTTCGGGCAGAAGTTAATGACTCAATTGTTGCAAGGAAAAGTAAGCCCGGCACCCGGGGTGGGAATGTTAGGCTTCGGACTCAGTTATCGGGGACAGTAGAGGCAGGCCTAGCAGAACTAGACCTTGAATTGCACGGTGAGGGGGTTGACATTACGACATCATTGGGGGCGCACTCTCTACCATTCCTGGAGGAAAGCCAAACGGAGCCTCAAGGGAAGAGCGAATCTTTGATTACAAGATACTTTCAGACCGTTATTCCTCCACTACACTCTATGGCAGGCATCCAGCCGGCCTTAGCCGGTTCTGGGGCATCAGATTTAGTGGAAGGCTGCTTAGCAGTAGATTCGGCTCGTAATCCACTAGATGTAGAACCAGTTAAGCAGAGAGAGGGTCCCTCTAAGACAGTACCCTTGTTGGAGGTGGAGGGTATTTCCTCTAGTGGATCAGCATCACAGGATATGGATGTTCAGGCTTTGTTAATCTCTCTTACTAACGAGATTAGGGGAAAATTTGAGATCTCAGAAGCTAATCAAACTAGAATTCGGGAGGCCTGTGAAGTTCTGGAAAGTAAAATCAATTTGCTAACAGACCGGTTGGGGAAGTTGGAGGCAGTGGTGGAGGCCCAGGAGGGGCGCGTGTTAGCCCAATCTAAGGACATTTTACAATTAAAACAGGGAGAGAAGATGTTGCAGGACAAATTAGAGACATTGGAAAACAACATGAGGAGAAATAATATCAGGCTTTTAGGAGTCCCAGAGGGTTTGGAAGGGGAGGACATTAAGGGCTATGTGATTGCTTTGATCAAGGAGGTCCTCCCTAATACAGCAGGGATTAATCTGGATGAGGACATTCAGAGAGTTCATCGTGATCCTTTCAAGAAAAATCCCGGAAGAAAGAACCCTAGGAGGATTTTGATAAATTTCAGCACATATACTATTAAGGAAAGAATCCTGTCTGAAGCCCTCAAAGTTGGAGTCTTCGCCAAGGGGGACTGGTCTTTTAGGATAAGATCAGATGTGTCTAAAGCAACGTTAGACAGGCAGTGGGAACTGGGGAACTTTATGCAGGAACTTCGCGCCCTAGGGGCTACAGTTCAACTAAGGTTCCCGGCTGCTCTCCGTATCATGTGGAAGAATAAAATGTACAACATGAGAGACCCCGGGGAGGTTAGCGCATTTATAGAGCAGATTAAGGCGTCTCTATAAGACCTAGTGGAAAGTCTCGCCCGACGAGGAGTTCAAAACAAGGATAACAGGATGATTATCCTAGTAGAAATAGGGAGGGTTCCTCCGGGGGGGGGGTGGATTTGGGGGGGTGTTGGTGTTGGGTGTGGGGGTGGGAGGCACAGGGTGTAGGGGTTCGGTTTGGGTAAAGGGGTTTGAAAAGGATAAAATTAAGAATAGTCCTCATAGTCCTCATAATTTGTTTAATAGGTTGGGGGGGTTCTGCGTTTGTGTTTTTTCTTTCTCCTCCTTTTCGCTACGATGTCTAAGTATGGCAACTTAAAGCTGAGATTTCTTTCTTGGAATGTGAATGGGTTAAGGGTGCCGGGTAGGAGGAGGAAGATTTTTGAATATTTGCGATTGGTGGAAGAGGAGATCATTATACTGCAGGAAACCCATCTTCAACAAAGTGAGTGGGAGAGCTGCCTTAAACAGTTGAACTGGGTTTCATTTAGCGTTTGTTCCTCCCAAACTAGCACAATAAAAGGTGTGGCAGTTCTGGTTAAGAAATCTACGAGGTTTAAGGTAGGACTGGTACAGGTTGATTCCAGAGGAAGATGGGTAGTGGTAGAACTGTGTGTATGCGGTTATTGGATCACAGTGGCGGGCTACTACGGGCCGAACATCGATGACCCAATGCCATTTCAAGACCTATTTAATATTTTACTTTCAGCTAGGTACCCAGTGGTACTAGGTGGGGATTTTAACATACTGTTAGACCCTGCTCAGGACAAGTCAACCCCCGGGGAACAGTCAATTTGCCTAAATCAAGGGCATTGGTGAAACAAGCGATGCAGGATTTAGGCATGGTAGATGTTTGGCAGTGGAGAGGGGGTGAAGGAGATAGATACACATTTCACAATAAAAAATATGGGCACAGATCTAGAATAGATTTTTTTTTAATTCATAAAAGTTTATGCCCAGAGGTGAGAAGGGTAGCCCATAATTCCCCACATCTTTCAGATCATTCAGCGGTAACGCTACATTTGGATATCAGGGTCACAAACAAGGGTATTAGATGTTCAATTAATCGTGCTTTATTCTTAGATGACGTAATAGTAGAAGAGTTAAAAAATGATACAAGAGAATTTTCTCATATGAATCAAGGCACTGCTAGTTTATGGTGTGTTTGGGATGCATTCAAGGCTTATATAAGAGGAAGGTTAGTGAGCCTAGCTACTTACAAGTATCGAGAAGAGAGGGAAAAGCTGGGAAATATGGAATTGTCATTAAATACGCTTCAAGTCTCTATGGATAATGCACGGTTAGAAGGGAAAATCGATCTACTAGAGGAGTTGTCTCGGCAAGAGGAAGAGGTTCGGGTTTCCTTAGACGCTTTTTTGGAGAATCGCAGCAGGTTAAAGTGGGAAAGTAGTCAATATGCACACTTTGAATATGGAGAAGGTTGTAGTAAGCTGTTAGCGTGGAAGGTTAAGTCAGATCTTTCCAAAAGGCATATCCTATCAGTTAAATCCGAACTTACGAATCAGATCTGCACGGAGCAAGAAGAAATTGAAGGGGCATTCGTATCTTTTTTTCAGGAGATATATTTAGAAAGCTCGGTTAACTCGGAAGAGTCGGTGAGAGAGTTTTTAGATAAAGCTTCTCTCCCAGCATTAGAGGAGTCTAAAATGCGCTCATTGAATGATAAGATAAGTAAGGAGGAGCTTGTTGAAGGTATAAAGGCGTTGAAAAAAGGAAAGGCAGCTGGGCCAGATTGTCTACCCAATGAATTATACAAGGCTTTGGGGGAAGAACTCATTCCATTTTTACTAGAGTTATTTAATTCTATGTTGTTAGATGGGGCCCAAATACCGAATTCCTGGAGAGAGGCGATAATTTGTTTATTGCTAAAGCCAGGTAAGGACTCAATGTCTTGTTCATCATACAGGCCCATCTCCTTGTTGAATGCGGACTACAAGCTTTATACAGGGATTTTAGCTAAGAGATTGGGGGGAGCCATCGGCAGTCTGATACATTTGGATCAAAAGGGTTTCATGAAGGGGAGGCAACTTCATGAAGTAACTCACGAGCTATTTGCTGCAATAGACCTAGCGGAACAAGAGAAGGCCCCATTGGCAATTGTGACTTTTGATGCGGCTAAGGCCTTTAACCGTGTTAATTGGTTGTTTTTAAGGGCTGTTTTGGAAAAAGTAGGCTTGGGAGTTCCCTTTGTTAGGGCGATAGGGGAATTGTATAGATGCCCCTTGGCGAGAGTCTCGGTTAATGGTCATTTATCACAGGAATTTAGGATCTGGCGGGGTACGCGTCAGGGCTGTCCCCTATCTCCTTTGCTTTTCAATTTATACATTGAACCCTTGGCTATTTTACTTCGGTCCTGTAAGGAGATTATTCCATTCCAAACTCGAGGGTGGGAAAAAAAACTAGCGTTATACGCAGACGATTTAATGATTTATACGAGCGATGTTAGGTCTACCCTACCTAGGGTCAATATCTTGATGGAACAATTTGGTAGATTCTCTGGGTACAGTATAAACACAGAAAAGACGGAAATAATGTGCTGGAATTCGGCGTATGTCTCCCCCTTAGTTAAACAGGAGATTAGATACTTGGGGATTCGATTAACAACTGATCTTAGCGAGGTAGCCAAGTTGAATTTTGACATAGTACATAGGGAAACTAAAAAACTGTTAAAGGCATGGGCCGCTCTCCCTCTTACGATAATCGGTAGATCCAATATTTTGAAGATGTGCATTCCTCCAAAATTTACTTTTTTGTTCAATTCTATCCCATTAGAGTTTAAGAAGAGCTGGTTTGAAAAACTACAGGGGGATTTATCTTCATTTGTATGGGCTTCTAAGGGAGTAAGGATTTCATGGAAAAGGATGAGTAGGAAAAAAGAGTGGGGGGGTATTGCATCTCCGGACTTGTTTAGGTACTATTTGGCTTTTCAATTGAAAAACATTAGAGTCTTATTGAACAAAAAGTCAGAATATGATTTAGTCTGGAGAGCATTAACAGCACATCTTGAGGAAGGAGCAGATCATTTCTTACATAAATTCGGACACCCTAGGAACTTTAAGAAGGTTCGTTTGAAACTTCCCAGACAGGCTTGCAATGTTTGGATGTATTTTCAGAGGGTGTTAGAGATTCCTTACTTCTGCAGCTCTGCCCCCATTTGGGACTCACCTGGTACCCCTGAATGCCTCATCGATAAACTATCAATCCCTTTGAGAGCGAGTGGGTTGGTAAGATGGGGCCAGATAACAGATGGATCTGATTTGTTAAGTTGGTCTGCTTTCCAGGATGCTACTGGGGGGACAGTTTCTAGATTTAAGTACTTTCAGATATCTAGTTGGGTAAAATCTCGACCAGTAGGAGAAATAGGGAGGAGCGTATGGGAAGGGAAATTTAACCAGATGATAATTAATAAAGAGGTTGCATTGTGGTACCATGCTTTGTTGGAAACAACAGAAGATAGTGCATCACTTCCCTTGTTGAAGTGGGGGGCGATCTTTTTAACATCAGACGTTATAGCACTGTGGCAAAAGTCTTGCTCAGAATTATGGCTTACTACTAGGTCAGCAGGGTTGAAGAAAAATCACTTGTTTACACTCTATAGGGTGTATTGGACACCGGCTAGATTAACAGCCATCGGGAAAACCCAGAAAAACTGTCCAAGATGTGGGTAAGGTATGGCAGACGATATTCATATGTTTTGGCAATGTTCTAAGTTGTTGAGCTATTGGGGGGATATAGGAAATACCTTAAAGGTAATCTTTAACGTTAATTTAGTTTTAAACCTATCAACAGTGGTGTTTGGGGTCTGGGAACAGGGTACTAAGTACCGGAGACTGTCAGTACATCAGGAGCATTTGTTGTTTATATTAATCCTCCTAGCTAGACGAGAAATATGTCGTAAATGGATTGATCCTTTTCCTCCCCGTGCCTCAGACTGGCAAACATCTGTAAACCGAATATGCACATTGGAACAACGATGCCCCCTGTCTAGAAAAGACAATTTTTGGATGCATTGGGAGAATGTTTATCAATAGTGTAATTTTTTTCTTTTTTGTTATATAGGTTTCTGTTTGGTCTCTTCCTCTTGAATTTTTTGAACTTTTAAGTCCAATGATTAGAACTCCCCCTTACCCTTTCGGGCGCTGCTTTGGTTATGATCAGGTGCTAGATAATAATATTACTTGATCGATGATATACGTTTGGGGAGAACACAATTAGTAGAACAAGTAGGGCGGCTTAATTGTGGTTTGTATTACATACCCGGAGATTTGCCGTGGTTTTACGAGCTTGTGCTTTTCCCCATTAACCAAAGTAAGGGTGATGAAATGAGGAAAAAAAAAAAAAAAAAAGTTAGAATTTTACTTGCAAAGTGTGCCTTATCTGTTTTGGTGTAGATTTGTTATCTGTTTTCAAGTAATCAGTGTTCTAAGAAGGGCTCAGGTGGGTTGGGGCGGTAAAAGTTAACATTCAGAAGAAGTTAGTTATATTTGGCCGTTTGGTGCCATGGTAACAAGCTTTTTCCCTCCATTGGTCATTTTGGTATTGTAGTATTGGTGCTAAATGATCTGATAGGTTGCCTGCAAATCTAAGCAAAGTGTTACGGCCACAATTACTGGACCCAGTTTCAAAGTCCTGAAACAAAATTTAAAAAGCTCATATAGGAACAGGATGGTCACACAGAGTCCCCTAATCCCATGTTGCATGGTGCCAAGGAATTACTTCCATTACGCCAAATAAAAATAAATCATTTTTGCAGGGTGCTTGTATTGCGGTACTCAGTACAGTACCCCCTGGGGACTGCAGTTCCAGAAAAACTATGAAAGCCTGGTCATAGACCGCAACATGCCACAAATTGCCATTGTGCAGGTAATAGGTCATGTGCAGTGGAGGTTTATTTGTCTGTGTAGGGGGATTAGGCACACAGCCTAGCTGGAAGCCTGGCTCTGCTCTCACCCTCCTTCTGCCAAACCCAGCTGCACAAGACCAAGGTCTGCTCCAAGTGGCTAGTTGGTTGCCCATAGGGAGGTTGAGCACAGGTCCTGGGTATGGATAGGCCATGAGGCCATCCACTTCCTTCAGCTGTGCACAGTGGATTCCCTGATCCCCAGTACATTGTGGGGTGGGACCACCTCTGTGACCAAATTCAAAAAATGGGTTGCTGCAGTCCTATGAGGTCCCACCAGAGCCAGAGCTACCCCCTTACTCCTGTGAGTGCTACCCCCTTACTCCTGCGAGTGTCCTGGGTGATTAAAAAACAATAAAAAAATTATTGGGGTGGGCCTCCCTTGAGGCAGATAAGGCCATGTGGTCAACTCCACGCCATGGACAGTGGAAGTTGTGCACTGTGCGGGGGAGGGGCACAGAGCCTGGCTTCTGGCCAGGCCCTGCGGCCAACCCCATGCCACACACTACCAGAGGCCATGAACAGCAGGGGTTGGCCTCCTGTGTGGGGGGGACTACAGGCCAATCCATTGCATGCAAAGGTTGGAATAGATACATATGGTATTAAAAAAACCTAGACATTCACTGAAAAAAAACAAATGTTAAAGTGATGTTACAGTTAAATGTGTTTAAAGCATCTTACTTTACACTAAACAAGTTACAAATTAATTGAAAAAGCCAAAGGGGTGTTTAAGGCTTAGCAAAGAGTTTTAAATGTCAAGTTGAAGTGGCAATGAAACTGCCCACACATGCGCTGCAGTGGCAGGCCTGAGACATTTAAGCCTCAAACACCCCTTTTCTTACACATGTCACCCCTGAGGTAGGCCTTAGGCAGTCTATAGAGCAGGGTCTGTGTAAATACAAGGTAGGGCATGTACTTAAGTTTTGCATGTCCTGGAAGTGAAAAACACCCAATTCGTTTTTCACTATGTGAGGCCTACTCCTCTCATAGGTGAACATTGGTCATTCCTTATTACACTTTTAAGTTGCAATTCCTGATGGAGAAGGAGTAGCTATGTCATGTTTCCTATCATTGGAATGCTAGTGATAAATCCTCTTTACTATTTTAGAAATACCACTTTTAGAAAGTGGACATTTCTCTGCTGTTACAGCTCTGTGTGCCTTCAGCCTGTCTCCAATACATGTCTGGGGTGGATTACAGCTACACTTTGTGCATTCCCTCTAGACAGCCACAAACACAGGAGGGTTAGGTGTGTCTAAGTACTCATCTGCATCCTGATGGCTCTTCCTGCGCAGAAAGGGAGGGAGGGGCTGACACTTACATCTGAATTGCCAGTGCCTGTCCCCATACAAAGGGCTGATTACCCTCTACTGATAGTCTGGAGCCAGGGCTGAGAAGAAAGGGCATCTGTGCACTTCAAAGACCCTTCTTTGAAGTCATTCCCACTTCAAATGTACAACTGGGTATAAGTACTGGGTATCTGACCTCACCAAATCAAACACTTCTGGACCTACAACTGGACTCTGTCATAAGAACAGCTGTGCTATCAAGGACTCTTACTCTGCCAGACTGCTGACCTGGAAGGACTGCTTTTCTGCTGTGCTGTCCTGTCTATCTCTGACCCGGCAGCAGAAGAGCTGGATTCTGCCTTGCACTCCAAGTGATCTCTAATGGCTTTTTGGCTTGCCTCCTGTTGCTTGAGACTCGGGGATATCAAAGTCTCTACCACTGCTCCTGTGCTGGGTTCACTATCAGTGGACCCATATACTTGCACCAGAAAAATCAACGCATCTCAAGTCTGCTTGGATCAGAACCAGCACATCAACCCTGTTGTGGGAGTAGAACCAGTGCATCACTCTTAGAATCAGCGCATCGCTGTAAGAGCATGATGCTTGGAACTTCACTTCGCTGTCACCTCAGCTCAAAGAGATCGGCCCATTCCCTCAACTGCATGGAAAAACCCAGCGCATTGCACTTTGGAACCAGCGCATCTTGACTTGATGCTTCTTCTTTGGAACAAACACATTGCCACCACTGTATGAAGAATATTAACGCATCACCTTGACTGTGGGCCTGACATCGATGCATCGCTCATGTGCACCCCACATCTCGCTTGGGTGTGTGACACAACTTCTTTTAAAATGTTATCATATTTTCTTTTGGCTGTGATTGATTGGATAAATATTGTAAAAATGCCATCTTATCCAAGTTCTTATATCTATTTAAGAACTTTCCCAATCGAAAGACCCATACAATCATATAACTATATGCAAGTCCACAGGAACAACCTTGGGAGGGCACCACCAAGTTTTCAATATTTCTGTTGAGCAGCACCAGGTAGTAGGAAAAAACCTATCGAAGAACCCTCCTGTTCAGTGACTTGGATAATTATGTTATGTTATGTTATGTTATGTGATGCAGGTTTATAGAGCACCTTGTCACACTGAATGGTATTCTGGCCCTGAGCAGGTGTGAGGCTAGCCAAACCTAGGGCCTAGTGGGACTACTCAAAAAGCCAGGACTTCAGCTTCTTGTGGAATTCAGTGAGTGAGAGAGAGGCTCTGATGTGTAGTGGCAGATGTTCCATGCTTTACAAGTGATGTAGGACAATGCTTGACTGCCAGATTAGTTTTTGTGTATGCGTGGGATGTGTGCTAGTGGGTGTCTGGATGAGCAAAGGTGTCTGGAAGGTTTGTGAAAGCATTCAGGATTGTTGAAGTATGCTGCACCAATGCTCTGTAGTGCCCTGAAAGTGTGGGTGAGTAGTTTGAATTGTGCTTGTTTGTGACTGGGGAGTCAGTGAATCTCCTTCCAGGGTGGTGTGATGTGAGCGTGGCACAGGAGGTTGAAAGTGATTCTTGGAATCATGTTCTGAATGGTCTGCAACCTTCTGGTGAGTCTTTTGTTGACCACAGCATAGAAAGTGTTTCTGTAGTCTAGCTTGCCTTTGATCAAGGCATCATAAACAATTTGATCTAATCAGAGCCAGCTTTAGAATTAGAAGTGACCCATGGGCTGCTTCTCCATAGAGTCCCTTACTACCACCTTCCAACAGTTCCACACTTCTCTCCACAGCCCTTCTCTCACATGCATTCCTTTTGTTTTATAGCCCTACCCAAAGCAACCGTAGGGTGTCAGAGCACTTTACATCACACACGTTATAGAGAGACAATGAATCTTTCATGTGTAAATCAGTATATAGGAAATGTTACACAAAACATTGTTGATTACCGTTCTTTGATCTGTATGTAGGCTACTTTGTAGCAAGCATATTAAGATTCTTTGCTACTTTATGATGGGTCAAAACTGCCACTAGACAAAACTTCAATTGCTCTCCAGCAGAAACACTAATCACTTGCATTATCTTGACATTTGTATTGTTGCCTGACGCTGCTGGATATGCAAGGAAACATCAGGTGCTTTTTAAACTAAAAATTATTTGTGCTTTTAAAACAAAAAATTATTTCTGAACACAGGGCCTCTCCCGAGGACTGCATCCGGGCAGCACCAGTCTCACCACCTTAAAGCTGGCCTTGGAATGAACTATACTGAACCTCAAATCAACCCCAAACACGTGAAGTGTATTGTCTTTAGTAACCTGTAATATCTTTAACTCCCAGAACATAAACAGAAGTCTGGTGCCTGGATGATAGGGACATGGAGAGGGGCCGAAATAGTCCTATAAAAAAAGGGAGTAGACAGGAACCTGGCAACTATAGGCCAATAAGCCCTAAAGATACATTACAGAAAATATACACTAGGCAGGTCTTGAAAACATTGAATGACTGGATGGATGAAAACAACATCCTAACAGTTTATCAAGCAGGGTTCAGAACATATAACAGTAAAACTGACCAGGTCTTTCTGCTACTATGCATTCTGGGAAACACATCAAGCAGAGGGGAGGGCACATGTACATCGAATTTGTAGATCTAAAAGTAGTATTCGATCTCGTCCCAAGATGCCATCTGTGGGCCATGTTGGAAAGCCAAGGTATACCTGACAAACCTTTAACACAGATAGTAAAGTTACACCAAGGCAATTATGCCAAAATCCGCTGGGGTCCATGTGGCGATCTTACAGAACCTATTAAAAGGGGTGTGAGACAGAGACTTGGGCACACTGTGTTCTCCCTTTATGTTAAATATGTTGTAAAGCATTTGAAGATTTGTAACTATGACTCCCTAAAGCTCTGCGAGGACCCAGTTCCAGCATTATTGTTTGAAGACGACAACATTCTGGTGTAACAGAAACCGAAAGGCCTACAAAAACTACTTGACAGTTTTAATAAGTATTGCACAGATAAAGGCTTAAAAATTAATTCTAGTAAAACTAAATACATGGCCATCAGACCCCATAAGATCTTTAGGAGAAATATTACAGTCCGGTTGAAAAAATTAGAATTTGCAACAAACTTAAGCTACCTGGGTATAGTACTTGACTCAAGGCTTCTATGGCTTCCACACATAAATAAAGCTAAAGCTGCCCTTGCCCATAGCTTAATGGCTATCATTGAAAAACATAAAGCCATTACATCGAAAGCAGTCTCCACACCCCTCGAGGTCTTCAAAACATAAGGCCCAAACAGCAGCTCTATATGGGGCAGAATTGTAGGGTGTAGATAACCTCAATCAACTTACATTAAGTGAGAGCAAGTTTAAAAGGAGGCTACTATGCCTTCCCACATCCCCACCTTTGATACCTATGTACCAGGATTTAAGCCTTAAAAGAGCTGTCCTGAGACCTATGTTCTACTGGATAAGACTATGGGCCACACAGGACATTGCACACTACGAAGAAGGTCTAAGGGAACTATTGTAACTTGATAAATCTGTTGCCTTTCCCTGGTTCCACCATGTCAAGTCATGGTTCAAAAAGCCAGGCTTATCCTAAGGAGCGATCCTGATTCACTAAGACTATTCTCAAAAAGCATCTGAAACAGACATATTGGGAGTATGTTCTGAATACCCTCCACCAAAAGCCCTAGATCGGTCAGGTTGACCAAACAATTCCTTACTGCTCAACCAAACCCACATTTTTGAGTGTACCTGGCTGTTGGTTCAACTTCACTTGGCAGAAATACTGTACATGAAGTTCTGTTTTGAAATCCTCTAGATTAAAGCTTTTACAGCAAGATGGAAACCGAATACCAAAATTGCTAATGAAAAATCCAATTACACTTTATGCACTTTACGTACTACTGAAAATGCTGCACATTCTATTTTCCTGTACAGCATATGGCAAGTTTAGAAGGAAATGGATGCACCCGATCTTCTGTAATAAATGCTGAGATGCTATTAGAGTTTAAAAAAATGATACAACCCCATACATAGTTTTAGCTTAAGTGGATATCTGTTAGCAGTAGGTAGTGTAAGGGAAACGCGGGGTTGAAATTTCAACTGCTATTCTCACTTTAAAACTATGGCTTTAATGTCTACCTTCTTAACAGAGTGCATTTTATGGAAAGAAGGATTTTTGTGAATGCACCTTATTGATATCCTTGGATTTTGTACTGTGTGATGCATGAGCTGTATATATGATTTTTATTGTTTTTGACTGAAATAAAAGCTACTTGAACTAAAACAACTCCCAGAATATAAACAACAGCCTGGTGCATGGGTGATAGGGTAATCCGTCTGTGACATATTTTTTTCAAGTTACAAGTAACAACGAACGGCTAATTCTGCACTTTAGTCTATGTACCAACTGCTTGATGTTGTTGGGGTAAACCATCTAAGGTCTACAGGAATATTATTTATATTATTTATGGAAAACTATGGTACGCTGAATTCGTAGACGTTAGCCCTGGATGCCACACAAAGTGATCTGAACCACATCCCGAAAATAGCTAGTGGATTGTCGTGCAATATGAGATATTTTGAAAGACGGATTTTAAGGTCCTACCGATTACTTTTTCAACTGAAGAGTTCTCTTGATTACGTATTCTCCTAGTTTGACTGAAATCACTAGGGTCATTGCTCTTTACAGTCTGAGGTTGTCAGTGGTAACAAACAGAGTGCTTCCTCTCCTTAAAAAAAAAAAAAACACTCCTCTTTGACTTCTTGATTTTAAGGAGCTGAGCCTACCATGGGGAGGCAGAAAGCAGCTGAAAGACAAAAGGTGCTTCAAAAATAAAAAGGCCAGTAAATAAGTTGCAGCAAATTGTACTCTGAATCAAGTCGATAACTTATTCAAGGACGTTGAGACTTTATTAAATAAAAAAAAATCAGCAAGGGAGACTCGAAAGACCCAAGCAAGTTTGCCAAGATGTTTGAAAAAGATCTATGGGACAGATCAGCGGTGCCCCATGCATTCAGCTCTCTATAGGAGACATCACTAGCACCAGTAACGTACCTTCTGCTTCGGCCTGCATAGAAATACAGTCAGCTGTACTTGTTTATTTTGAACCGAATGTCATCTCTTCAAAGGGATTTTATTCTCTATTACAACTTGAGTCACGGGAAGTCCCGGAGGAAAATTTAGCTACATCATAAAGTTCACATATCACTGAGGAGACTCTTGTTACATTCCCCTCGTAAACCGAGTGAAGTATATCCTTAATTACTGCACTGAAAGAAGAGAATGAATTAAGGCAAGAAGACATTTGACGGAGTATAGTAAAAAAGGCCACTCCCCAGCAAAACACTGAAAAAATGCCCACTGCCTCTCTCGTAAAGTATGCACTTGAGCATAATTAGAGCTAAAACATCCAAAATAAAAAGATGTGGTCAGAACAAAAACCCTGATTTTTTGCTTCCTTGGTAGAGAGAGAAAGTGTGCCCATCCAGGTGTAACAAAGAGTTTGGTTCCAGACAGGGAATTCTCGATTAGAAGAATATCAATTTTATCCCACTTTAACCTAAGGAAGGTGTCTGCCATCCATTCGTGGACTGCGAAGAGGGAGTGCTGATAGCAGTCAGGGGTCCAAGCCAGCTTTGCAGAAATTGAGAAGGATTTAAATGTCACTAGTGAACGACAAGAGTTTAAAACCAAAACACCAAATCAACACTTCAAGGTACTGGACATAAATAGCAAAAAGGATGGGGGAAATGACAGACCCTGTGGCACTCTGCAGTCACCTTCCACTTTTTAGACCGAAAAGGTGGAAGTGAGACAGACTGAGTCCTGTCTGAGAGGAAGAATGTGATCCAGTCCAGCGCTAACCTAGAAAACGTAATCCCATTAATTCAGTTGATAAGAATGGAATGGTCAACCATACTGAAGACTGTAGAGAAGTCCAGCATCATGTGAAGGGCTGAAGCACCTTGGTTTCCTGTGGAGCAAAGGGTGTCAAGTGTAGTCACTAAGACATTCTCAATACTATGGGCTCCTCTAAAGCCAAACTGACACTGATCAAGCAATTGTCTAGCCTCTTTGACAGCCACTTGCCTGTAAAATGTCCTCTGATGTTATTGTGGGCTGGATGAAGGTACTCCTAAACCACAATTCTTTGGACATCTGTGATTACGAGGATATTTTATTACTATGAAATGGCACATGTTGGGATGGAAACGTCTCTAACATGGTGATGGATGTGCACTCCCGCCCTGAGCACCCCAACTGTAATGATGTCTGGATCCCTCATGATGATTTTAGTTGTCATAGGTGAACACAGACCGTGCATGTACACTGTGACACAGGCTTGTCTTAAGGGATGCATTTTTTTTAACTGGGAGCGGTGCACAATGCTCAACTTCATAGTGGTGAAAGGCTACTTCCTTTGCCAAGAGCTAGGCAGCACAGTCCTGATGGTGAAAGAATACAGTGTATTGACCAATAGATTAACCAGGCCTTTTTACCTGGGCCATTGGAGTGAGGCCTCATTCATTTAAAGTTCTGATGTTGTGTGCTTAACCCACCCTTGGTCTTTGGTTTGGTGTGTAGTGTAGTGAATGGTGCAGTACAGGGATGGTACAGTGTTGTGTAGCGCCAGTATGTTATATACATGTGCTGGGTGTAGGTGTGCCTGTGAATGGTACAATACATGGAAGATTCTGGGTTCCATTTGGGAGATCCAGGGCTTACAAGAGAAATATGAGGAGGTAGAGGAATGCCCCCAGACAGATTTGTGGATTTCTGCATTCCTGTGAGTTGGATGGGACACGCTGGAGGAAGGTGCTTCTGTACACTTCAAAGGGTTCTCTTTGATTCAGAAAGAGGTCACTGGAATGGGGCCTGGACACATAACAGGAAGGAGAGGAGGCTGATAAGAAAATCATAAAGAGTGGTGAAGCCCTGAGGTTACCTTTTTGATACACATATCACTGTGGCTGACATCCAGTTTTGAACCTCTAGTCATGCCCATTGACTATGTTGTGGGGATATTAGATTTTGAGTTGCTCCTGCTGTGACAGGCTGCTTTCTCGTGGGAGTGCAGTGCATAGCAGAGGGCACTTTAAAAAGACCCCAAATATAAACTTCAAAGACTTACACTCTAAATAATGTCTGATGTCTGGAAATGGACTATAAAAAGAGCAGCTCAAGGCTCAAAACTTTGTCAACTGTCAAGCATCCAGTCAGTCCCTGTGATGAGGAGAAGCTCTGCAAGACTTCTGCCTGTGCCCAGGACTGGGGGACAAGGCCTGCCAGTCTCTCAGCTGGGTGAGTGGACAAGACCACCTGTCCCCAGGGCCTGGAACACCTGTGTCTGTCAGCTTGCCAAGACCAGTGTGCTCAGTGAGGAAGAGGAGAGCACTGTATGGAGTGAGGTCCATTGGAGGATCCCTATAGTGAGATGTGATGCACGGTTTGGATAGTGTCTTGCATGGAGGGAAAAGTCTGCAACCCCCGTATGACAGAGGAGTGCTGCCATGAATTGAGCTTGAACGTTGCTGTTCTGATGGGTTCACTGATAGTGTGCAGGTTCTAAGTCAAAAAGCCTGTAAACCAGGTGGGGCCTCTTTGAAGAGTTCTGTCCTGCCATTCGGGCCATTACCTGGGTGCAGAGCTAAGTCAGTGACGCAATATCCAAGTGGGCCATAGTCTATGAGTGGAGCTGGGTGGGTGACCAAGTACATTAGGTGAGGTTGCCTTGAAGAGTACTGCTGTGCCGATTGGGCTGTACCTCATGTACAGAGGTAAGTTGGTGACCCCGTATGGCATGTGGGGCTGCCACAAAGATTGCTGCAGTGCAGATCAGGCCATATACAGAGTTGGGAACCTGCGTTCACTGCCCGTGTCTACCTCCCCCTGAGAAAACTTGGACTGCTCGACCCGTGCTACCACTGAAGTCAAGTGCTGAAGGGGTACTTGGACAACTTAATCGAGATTCACAGTAGGTCGGGCCCTTGGACATCAGGAATTAATTGCCATAAATCCCACATTGGGCCCAGTAGCTCACGCTTGCCCCGTGGACCTCTGAATGGGGTTCTGACAGCACAGCTATCCTGAAAGTTTTTATTAATTACATATTAAACAAGACGATGGGAAGATTAGAGAGATGTATAATCTATTTGTTCAAAGCATTGAAAACAATATAGCAGAATGGTTAGATGAATACTCTTGAATGGTGGGATCTTTTGTCAAAGATCTGATTAAAGACTCAACAATGTTGATGCGTAATACTGAGTCCATTGTTCAATATCAACTACAGCGCTATAAAACTTTGTTCAATTTTTTTCATGTCATATCCCTTAACATTTCATTTTGCAAACATGAGAGTCCATTAATGTCCTAGATGTAAACAGAAGGAGGCAGATCGTATGCAGACGTTGGATCCATGTCTCCAAAAAGTGCTATTTTGTACAATTAATGTGGGAAGAATGGTTATTGCATGAGATTGAAAGGACAACCTAGTGTTTACGAACAGAATGCTGAACTATTGGACATCTATTTGTATGGACAAGGGTGATGGTGGCACAGTCAACATATAACCAATTCCAAAGAATTTGTGGAAGAACGTTGATGCTAGGAAGTCATTGCGCTGGGGTTGAAGTAGTTGCGTTATGCTAACGGACTTTTGCTATGGTCATAGGAGTAGCCTCACTGTTTTTCTTTTCTTGCTGCTTTCTTGAAAATGTTTGATATTGTTAGTATTGAAGTATTTATTTCAATTTAAAAAAAAAAGAGAAATGAAAAGAACCGTGGGACTGCAGGTTGAAGGGAGAAGTACCTGTAGCGGGTGAAGTGTGTGATTACCACTGGGACAACAGGGAAAGCTTCCCAAGGGGTGACATTGGGGACACACTACTTCAGTTCATAAGAGGCACTCAATGAGACCCGGATTTACGATGCATTTTTGTCCTCTCTTGCACGATTCAAAATGGCACTACGTGATGGAAAGCAATGTAAACAACAACGCTGATATATGTTTAAACGTATTTCACGCCAAAGGGCAAATAGCTTTGCAACCCTTGAGTCCCTGAAAAAGAATGCAACGACACAGTCACTCGTAGGATCACACACAAAGTCTGATGTACTGCTGCAGCATAATCTAACTCTGTGTGAAATTTAGACAAGGTCCAACAGAGGCTATGTAGCATATCGTGTGATATATGCCATGCTTAACATGTAATTCCTGCGAATTTACACATTTCACACTGCTTAACCTTGTGTAGGTGACATTCGACATTAACTGCTACTAATTTGTTCTGCAGTGTGCAACTAATACAAATGTCTCCCAAAACCCTGCTGATTCACATTATGTTGTGTTGCAATGCTTAGCTTCAAGCTAAAAAGGATTTTTTAAGTGAGTGTGGTCATTAACAGTGCTGGTGTACGATTCGTTGTAAATATGGTGCTGCACATTCAGTTAAAAGCTGTGCACAGTAGTGCAGCAGAGTTTCACATAGCAATTCCCTTTTGTACATTTGGGCTGCAGTGAGTCTCCCGAGAACATGTTGGCCAAACGCTGGGGCCGAATGCACAGTTGCAAACGCCCGTTCTGATACTGCGGCACTGAGATACAGCCCCAGTTGCTGAAGCAGGGGTGGCACTGGATGGTGAAGAGGTCGTGATTGACACTGAGATGATGAAGGGGTTATGTCCAACTGCAGTCAAGAAGGTGAGTTGAGACATCAGTTGGAGGTCAATCTTGAGTCTGAAGAGAGTGCAACACATTGCTGAAGGGCAGTGGGATTGTTGGGAAATCAAGTCTTGAAGGCAAACGTAGAATTAAAGGTCTGATATGGGGAGTAATGAAATATCAGGTGCTGAAGAATAAGGCTCTAAAGGGTGTGGGTGATGGCTTCGGGTTGCCAAATTGCAAAAAGTGCATCGCTGGCTGAAGAAGGGGGAATCTTGGGAAGCTGAAAAAGTTTGAAGATATCAACTTTGTAATACTAGCACTGTCTGCATCAAGGAAAAGAATTTACATCTCATTTAAATATCACGCCACCTACCTCTTGTAGAATAATATAGGTTCTACTGTGTGTTTGTGTGTGTGCATGTGGGTGTTGCCTGTGTGCATGCGTGCATGTGTGTTTGCCTCTTTTTATCCATTTCTGACTACAAGGGGTCATAGATGTTAGGATTCTTTCTTTAAATTGTGAAGCGAGGACTTAATAGGGAACATCAGAAATTGTAACATAGCCATTCGACACCTGTACCCCAAACTTAAAACAAATAGTATGCCCACAAACAAGCATCCATAATATTGTTTTTGAATCTGTTCGTATAGTGGTGCCAAAATAAGCGAATCTAGTGTACTTTAACCCTCTGATAGTTGTCAGGAAATAAAATTATTGGCTATTGAAAACGTATGAATTCAAGAACGTGTCTGGCCACAGGCAACAACATAATATAATAATTAATGGCTCATGCAAAGTCTAACAAGACCACTACTAATTTGGTGTAAATAATAATAACGTTTTTATATCAAAAAACCAACTCAGTCTCAATTACACAATAAAAAATCCAAAATATCTCCCTTTTTTGTTTCAGGGTATTTCTCAATCTGTGACATTTTCTCAGTCCAAAGGTACGCTAGTTGCCAAGCTCAGAAGTAAATAAACCCAATGGTTTCTGTGGTTCCCGAATTGTCGAGCTTCATTCATAATCTGAAAAATGACTGCATTGTGGAATCTTAGTACAAAGGAACTTGTAGGGTTAGAATGGGGGGTTCCCAATGCTTCTAGTCAATTCATCATCTAAATATATGAAACATTTCTAATTATTTTAAATACTTTTGAGCAAACCCGGAGGCATTGGTAATAAATCGAAGGGGTCTCAGAATTCTTGATTTTTCTGGTGGTGTGTACACTATATAGCTAGCTGAGCTGTTTCATCTTTAGATAAATAAGTGGCACAGTGGTGCTTGACGTTAATGTCAGTTATTCAAGCTCTTACAGGCACTTAAGGTTGCAGAGTGCAATATATTAATAGCCAATATCATTAATACTCGTTTTAGTGAACACCTGGTCGTTCTCAAATTTAGGTGTGTGAAAATGGATGACGTTATTGAAAGAAGGGAGAAGACCACCTAGCTTTCCGTAGGGAACAAAAGGAATACTGAGAACTCATTTCAAAGCCATTTAACTTTAGCTGGGATAGTTTTTATCTTCACAAATCACTACTTTGCTATCAGTGATTTATCAAATGTCACTGTTGATATCATTTAAGTATGTCTGACCAGTTTTAATAACTATTTGCTTGTGCGTTGTTATCAATCGGTGTATTTTGTTTAACTTGGCATTGCCTCAAGTTTCAGGTAACTATTCCTTAGAAAAATGTGCAATAGCACATCATTAGCATAACATTTCATATGAAGGTCATTGATGTAAATAGAAAGTCCACGGAACTGTTATGTCACTTCAAATGCCCATAAAATTTGTACGAAATATCATGCAGCAGATCATAGACCTAGACCACCCATGCTCATAGCACAAGTCTCAATGAAGTTCAAGGAAGTAAAAGTGACACAGTGACTGCCTGCCATTCCACCATCCAAGAGGAGGGTGTCGTAGAGAGAGTCTCCTCGAGACCCAATGGTGGATTGTGAGCCGTTTTTTGGTAGGTCGTAACAGTCCAAGTAAGAAATAAACACGTCTTTAAATTCTGTATTTATCTTGTCACATTTGCTGCTATTCAAAGACTGAGGTTAAATGTCTGGCTATGTCTTCTAACAAATTGCTGCCTATTTTTTAATGTGGGGTTTGATGTTTAAAAAGCTCCCCTCACTTTGCAGTCAGAAAAATTAAAGTATTATATGTGACAGTCTTGGTGATCTACATGGAGTGTGAAAGGAATGGCTATAGGATGTAATTGTTGTAACACACAACACAATGTAAATACTTGTAAACAAACTGTACACATTCAGCAGTTAGGAAAGCAAAAATAAAGTGCATATTGTAATTCTATAGTTTGATGTGAAGAAAGATTGTAATAGGACCTTACAAACCAAGTCACTTTATTTGGTGATGCACAAATGATAAATATTCACTGAAATCAAATTTCCACACATTATTATTTGTGTGCAATATAATTCTATCAGTAAAACTGTGTGCTTGTGCAAATTTAGTGGCCATTTCAATGGAAAATGTGCTGTCTGTAAATTACAGTGTGATACCACATGATGCTTTACTTACATTAAACAATTGCCTGCCTCAAGTCCATTAAAGCTAGGTGTGTCACAAAAGTTTATCATTCTAAAAATTGGGTCGTGGTTATAAAAAGTTTGAGAAGAATTCGTCTAGATCACAGGTGAAGATGTGTGGTGGAAAAAGTGAGCCTCAACAAACAGAATACCTTGTAGCTGAGTTCTATGACAGAATAGCAAGAACAACAATTTTGTGACACCAGCATATGGTATCAAATGTATTGTTTACAAAAATATCAAGTTTACATAATTTGTGTCTAAATACCAACATATTGGGTCAGCAATGTCATATAGCAGAATATCATCAAAAAAGGTAAGTATATAGAAATCTTCATATGTATGTAACCCTTATTTGTAATTTATTTAAAATACAAAATAATATAATGAAAAATATATCATTTTAATTAGTAACAGAAATTAAATATTTAAATATATATGTTCTCTAAAATATAAAAAATAATAATCATACAATTTGTAAAAATATTACATTAAAATATTGCAAAATTAAAAAATTAACATGGATAGATGTAATGAAAATATACATATAACTTAATTTTAAAAATAAAAATCATATATACAGTTTTAAAACATAATAAAACTATTAGAAATAACACAATTTTAAATTAACAACCATTGTAATAAAACCATCCATCACAATTATTTAAAAAAAAAAAAATTAATATAAAATACAAAAGTGAAATTTAAATGAAAAATTTGAAAAAAACATAAACATTAAAGTAAAAAGTAATAATACACATAACAAAAATAAAAAATAAACAACACAAGAGTTGAACTTCAAAGGAGTCAAATATAATATACTAATTTTCAAACTACACTTTATTATTCCACTTTAATCTAAGCATGATTAGGGAAAGTGTTGAGCTTCGGACGGGTTAGATTTATTAATCCCACTACAACATAAGCAAACTCATGGAAAGTGCTGGACTGTGGAAGGATTAGATATACTATTCTCACTCCAAAGTAAGTAAAATTGAGGCAGTGTTAGACTACGGCAGAGTTAGATTTACTATTGTCCCTTTAACATAAGCATAACAGTGAAAGTGTTGGATTTAGGATATATACACACACACACATGTGTATATATATTTAAACACAGACACATGTATGTGTATATTTAGTTATACACACATGTATGTATATATATATATATATATATATATATATATATATATATATATATATATAAATACACACACATATATATATATTCATAACTGTATATTTCACAAAAGTTTACCCGAAATATCGAGGCTCTAACAGTGGCGGTCTTGACATGGGATCGGGAATCTCATTAACATATAACCAAAATTTCCTTATAAATATAAAGGAAAAGTCAAGACACCAACGGATAGTTGCAAACTTGTATTAACAATAACAGAAAAGTGTTCCTCCCAACGCGTTTCAGCCGTAGCCTTGTTCACGGATTGTGGAGTGCTTGACACACCATGTATAAATACAAAATTACCTAAACATAAAAAAAGGACTCTAAACCCACAATATACACACAATAGTTGGACGGTTTGGGATGTGAGGATGATTCCTGTTCTTGACATTGGATGTCACTAGTTTATTTACATGAATCCAACATGAATTGGGTTTAACAGCGGTTAAATATTATTTGAAATCAAGATCTATATCACATTTACTACATACTGACATGATCTGCGATATGATCTGGTATTGTCTTACGCACAACTTTTTTTCTATTTGATGACCAAATATACAGGCAGGTCCAAGGGACTGCTATGGGTACATGCTTTCCTCCCAGCTATTCTAACCTTTTTACCTTTTTATGGGTTGGTGGGAGGAACAGGTGGCATCTGACATAGCAGACTATGAGGACAAAATTATGTTATGGTGCTAGTATATAGATGATATTTTTATCATCTGGAAAGGTGATGCTGAATCGGCACTGAATTTTGTAGCTGATTTAAACAATAATGAGTACAATCAGAAATTAAGTGAGCAGCATAGCAGTACACTTCTTCAGTTTTTAGATGTTGAGGTGAATGTAGAAAATGATATGGTGCATACCAGATTATACAGGAAACCAACAGCAGGTAACAGTTTATTAAATGCTACGAGTGCTCACCCACCTAATCTGATTGAGAGTATTCCATATGGTGAGCTTTTGAAAGCAAAACGTATCTGTAGAACCTATGAGAAATATCAGCAGGAATGTAAGATCATGTGTACAAGATTTAAAGAAAGAGGCTACAGCAACAATGTCATCATGCAGGCTGTAAAGAAGGTTGAGGGATGTTCAAGATCAGATATATTATATCGAACACAAAATCTTACTACTAATGATGAGAAAATTAGGTTTATTACGACCTATTCCAACCAAGCATACAATTTAAGGAAGGCACTCAATAAAAGTTGGTACATTTTACAGACTGATCCTGACCTACAAAGTTTTGTGTGTAATGCTCCATCAGTGACATATTGTAGGGGCAGATCGTTACGGGATAATCTCAGTCGTAACATGGTGGTGAGTAATAGTAATTGTGACACTGTGAGATCTACAGTCAAGGGCTTTTACTGCTGCCGACAATGTAAGGCATGTAAATACAGCAAGGACTGCTTAAATGTAAGATTGGATAACGGACATAGGGATTATGAGATCAAAGGATTTTTTACATGTAATACAGACTTTTGTGTATACTGTTTGAGGTTCCCATGTGATAAGATATACGTGGGAAGTACGATACACAAGGCGAAAAGGAGGATTTTGGAACATGTCAGAGCCATCCAGAATTTTGACCGTAGTTACCCTGTAGCACGACACTTTCATGAGATGCATCAAGGGTATGAAAGATGTGTGATCAGATTAGATTAAACTCTTGGAGAGGTGATAGACAGAAAATGTTACGCATTTTGGAATCCAAGTACATAATTAATTTTATGACTCTCTCCCCAAGAGGTTTGAACTTAAGTGAAGAGATGAATACACACCTTGGAAGTTAAATATTTGTTTCTGCCCTTTCCGTTTGACAAGGACATTGAGCTTCGTTAATGTTTGGTGTAAATGTAAGGTATCTAGGTGTCTATGAAGAATTTTTCTTTTTAATTTTGGGGGGTTGATGGACTCAAAATATACATTTTGGTGGGAAATAGCATAACAACAATAGCGATGAACTGTAATATGGACAATATCTTTATCTTCACTTTGATTTAATTAACTATTATTAATATTGAATATGGAATTTGGAAACATTGAGGGATAACCATACTTTAGATTTGTTATGTTTTTTTAAATGGATCAAAACTGTGATGGGATTATTGTTTGATTGCTTTTCTTGTATTTACTTGTAGCTATTGACTATAGGAACTTTTCCAAAATGGCGCCTACCATTTCAAACTATTGTGTGTATATTGTGGGTTTAAAGTCCTTTTTTTATGTTTAGGTAATTTTACATGGTGTGTCAAGCACTCCACCATCCGTGAACAAGGCTACGGCTGAAACGCGTTGGGAGGAACACTTTTCTGTTATTGTTAATACAAGTTTGCAACTATCCGTTGGTGTCTTGACTTTTCCTTTATATTTATAAGGAAATTTTGGTTATATCATAACTATATATATATATATATATATATATATATTCACAACATAGCTTCTTGTTCATTGAAAGCCAACCACACCTAGCAGGATGGCACCTGCAGGCAGGGGACGAGCACCCATTAATAATGGATTGCACTTTCTCCAAAAGCAAAACGCAGTACCCCCAGATTCTGGGAGTTTCAAATGCAGGTGCTTTATTGAATTCATCAGTGTATGGCAGATTGCCACAATCCATCAACACGTTTTAGTTCTGGTTATAAGCCTTGTTCACAGAGAGGCAAGATCATCCACGCCCTTCCATATAAAGTTACCACCTGCAGAAACATAAATAAAAGACTTTACTCATCACACAGTCTTTCCTCTCTTTACTGGTCACCCAATACTCTTGGATACGCTTTCAATAATACATATACCTTTTTATGTGCATTTGATCTTTCACTTGCCCTTTCTTCACAGGCCATACTGCCAATAGTGTTCACTTGTTTAAGGTCTTTGGACAAGGGTTACAAGAGGAGGTATTTAAATTCTCCGCTGTGGATTCTGGCGCTGAAGGGCAACAAAGACCTTGATGTATTTCTGGGTATCTGTAGCAAAAAAATAAAAATTATTGAGTTTGGTCTTCCAATCTATGTGGTCAGAGGTAAACTGTGAAAGCTAATGTCATCAGAAACCGACTAACAACAATTTAGTTTTATGTTTCCAAAAACTGCAACACAAATTACTAAGTGGGAACCTCCCGTTGAAACCTGTGAATGAGCTGAAACTGTTCAAAGAGAAAACATTTATCTTTTTCCTCCTCAGATTCTACTTGGCTAGGTCACAAGAAGCTGAAAATGTTCGCCCTGCATCCTGCTGTTTTTACGCATTATTGGCTTGTTTAAGGGATTGAGGCATGATGTATGTGTATTAATTTCATTTACGTGGCTCTTTTGTTTTGTAATTTTACAAAAGTTAATAATAGGCACAATAAACTACCTCTGATTTTCAGCATGTTTTGTATTTTGAGTGTATTATCGCTTCCTCTTCAAATCCTATTTTTGTGTATTCATTAAATCATGTTCATCACTTTCCGACGTCAGTATGTTGGATTTGGCACTGAAGTGTCTGTCCATAAAAGCATTGTCACCATTTTAGAATTAAACTTAGAAACCATGTGTAAAAATGTCCCTTCTTCAGAGATATACAAGCTACAACAATCATTGTTTCACAGTTTATATTTATATATTTTTCAGGTGCTTAATACAGCCTGTATTGCATAAAATACTGATAATTTAACATTAGTGGTAATAATAAAATACTGATAAATTAACATTTTGCATAGTCGTCTATAAGTTAGAGGCAATTCTTGGCATCACATAATTTTGCACTTGCATTTTGACTTCTGGTGGAGAGAGTTGTTGGTAATGTTTTCAGAGATAATCCATTGTTTTAAGATGCTTATATTGAGCTTTTCGGGAGGATCATTTTGACCTCGACAGAAGTGTGCCAAGCTCGCCGATTCTATCTGAGTAAATGCCTCTGCACACCCAGCTGCAGACACCCTAGCCCTATTGAGAAGCCAGCGCATAGCTGGTTGTCTATCTCTGATGAAAGTGATCTTGTCAACTGCTGGACTACTTTCACCAGAAATTAAAGTCTACTGAGCAGTGACAGCCAACTCAGCATCCATTTTTTGTTTCTCTGAATTAATACTTTTCGCCCTGCTCTGTGAGCATAAATATATAACCATTTTGGGGTCTGGTTTGACAGCTCTGCTGTCTGTACGACGTATGGTTACTAATGTAGGGTAGATGGGGTTGGGCTTGGGGCCTCCCCGAGGAGTATTGCTCTCTCACCTCATTCTATTGAATGTTATAGGTGTATCATTCTGCCTCTCAACCATTGCTTGCATTGCAAACCACGAAGGACAATTAAACTTCTCAAAAGTATTCTGAAACATGACAAATTAAGTCATTTCTCTCAAAGATGCACTGTATACAAAATATAATTGTTTTACTTTGTTTTCCCCTTGTAATAGGCCTTTTTAAATATTTTATTCTAGGACTCAAAATGCAAGCTAGACATAGTGGCTTTGTCAATGCTTGTTCCAAATAAGACTATATATGAAACAACCTAATTTAGAGACAAGTCATAAAACTAACGCTGTCAAAAATGATATTCAGCTTTACACCCTGCCAGTAAGATACCCACTGGTTTTGAAATGGTAGATTTTCCTTTAAAAGAATCATACACAAATGTCTTTTTTTTTTATTTAAGCTTCTTTTTTAAATGTAGCAAACTATTTAAAGCAGTGGTTCCCAACATTTTGACTTCTGTGGACCCCCACTTTATCATGACTGGAACCTGGGGACCCCCACTGAATCATTATGGGAATCCGGGGACCTCCAACTGAATCATTGCTAAAAGCTGTGGACATAATATGTTAATATTATTTAATTTTCTAAGCAGTTGCGGACCCCCTGAGGAGGCTTCGCAGACCCCCAGGGGTCCCCGGGCCACAGGTTGGGAACCACTGATGTAAAGTTTAGAAAGTTTACAAAAGTGTTAAAAGATTGTTTTAGAAGTAGGTGGCATATTTATCCACTTGCACACCAAGAGGCAGTAGTCTTATGGGGCCTACATTGAAGATAACATGTAAGGGGACCTGATGAGAAGGTTAAAAAAATGTAAGTGAATGTGCTCCTGCATCACTACATCCCCACATCATCTGTTTTGTGGAAATCGCGTTCACATCAAAGAAAGATTTGCAATCTCATGACATGCAGGGACGGGCATGATGCTGCAGTAAAGCGATTCTGATTGAGGAAAATTACTCTACTGACATTTGGGGTGGCAATGCTGATAATTGAGGACCTGGTTTGAAAGAGGTCCAGACTATGGAAGGCCTCACTGCAAGAGAAATGAACCGAGAAGTTAAGGAGTCTGCAAATCTCATATTTTTACCAGTGTCAGATGACTCTTAGATACCATTGCCCAGTTTGGAGATCGGAAGGGGTGGACATTTCCTGTGGTGTGTCGGAGGTGGCTTTTTCTCTATGGATGGTGGCTAGGGATATTGAATGTATGTTACTCCAAGGGTCAGAATATATAAGAAGCCCAAGCCAAAATGGCACAGCTTTAGATGTATTCTTGAAAGGTCCCGAGCATCCACGTAAAAGCCTGAATGGAGCTTTGGGAAGGGATGGCTTAACTGGGACTGTGGTGGGTTTTGGCCACTGCACCCTCCTGTGTCCCAGAGGCCAGGGACATGTTCTGTTGAACAGCACTACCTTGCCTTTCCAGCTTGTGATCTGCTGCTGGGCGTGAGAGATACAATACGGTCTTTCCTTAGTCTTTATTTGAGTCATGGAGGGTTTGCAGGTTAATCTAGTCTTCTATTCCACAAGTGATGATAAAACTCGTCCTAGGAGGGATTCAACAAATGGGCTGGTGAAGTTGCTTAAACTGTGTACATTATGAGGCAGGGGTCGTTACAAGAAGGCTTCCCTTTTCCTTGCTGACTTTTACCAGGTTTCCATAAATTACTGGGTCCCAGATCAAGGATCTCTCAACAGAACATGAGTGGATGTCAAACTGCATATTCAACTACCTCCAATTTCCTGCAATCTAATTTCTGGATTGAATGGAAGCTGCAACTACCACTGTGCAGCCCTACTCCCTACCTAATGTAGGGAGTAATGACGCTTTGGCATTTTTGTGTTTGCTACATAATGCAGCACAAACAGAAGTGCCAAAGCTTCGTTTTGAAATGATTGTTTATGTGCAGGAAGGGACACCTTCCCGTACATAAACAATCATTTTTGGCATTTTGCTCTTTCGATGCGCATAGAAAAAGCAAAAAATGAGGACGAATAAAAGTATTCCTCCTCGTTGCGCCTTGCTAACAACACCCCTGGGGATGGTATTAGATTTTGGTGCTGCCTCAGGTTTACAAAATCTCGTAAATCTGAGGCAGCGTCAAAATGCAATGGGTGTTGGTGTGTCACGCCCACAGCAACACCCATTGCACGCCCCTCTTAGACAGATAACTGCGTCAGAGGGGGTTATATTTACAAGAAGGTGTAACGCCACAAAGAGTGGCATTACACCTCCTTGTAAATATGGAGCAGAGGTTAGCGCCAGTGGAGTGTCACTTAAAGTGACGCTCCAGTTGCAATAGGGGCTCATAAATATGCTCCCTAGTGCCTCAACTCTACAATGTGATGGGCCATTTCTTTAAGGTAAATGGTCGGCTTTGGAACATGTTGACAGCAAAAGTTCTACCCTCTTTCAAACATGTAACAATTGTTGGTAATTCTTAAACCTTCTCTGAAATCAATTTTTTTAGCAGTGCTAGAGGTTAGCATTAAGCCTTGAGCTCTTTAACATCAACCTTCAGCAACTAAGGCCCACTTTTTTTGCACCTCCCTAACGCCACCATGTGTGCGCCGTATTTAAGATATGGTGCACCATTGTGGTATTAGGAACAATAGCGTCAACATTTCTGATGCTATTGTAGCCCTTTGCTCCACAAGCATCAAAAATATTGACTCTTGTGGAGCAAAGTGCTAGGAGGCCAATCGATTCTAATGGGTGCATCCATTTAACGCCTGCCTTCAGCAGGCCTTCAAAATGACGCCAAAAATGGTGCAATTAAATCTTGTAAATTTTGCAGGCCTCCTGCGTCAGAATGCCCCCTTTGCATACATTATGCATTGCGCATGCAAAATGTGGTGCAAAGGGTTGCAAAATTGCATAATGTATGCATTGCACTACTTTGTCAACATGGCGCAGTGATTTTGCAAGCAGAACGCCACATTAGTGTCCAATGATGCTAATGTGGCTCTAGGCCTTCTTAAATTTGGACCTAAATGTTAACGAATCACTGAGAGTAAACTAAAGATAATTGAACAGAACACCACATCAATCAGCACAGTGTTAAGATCTTGCTCATTGGTATGCTAAGACAGACAGCTAAGAACCTTAAAGTTTGTCCATGTGTTTTGTGCTAATGTTTGTCTAATTTATAGACATATGATTTTTAAAACATCCTTTGTTGCATGAGGTTTTATGTATGTTGAGTATGGGTGAAATATTTAGGATTGCATGTGTAGTCTGCATACTTCTTTAAGAATAGGGTTTTAACAAGCTACAATGTTTAGGTTTAGTATACCATCAGAGTACTAGCAGCAGATGAGGCAGTATAAGTTCAATCCATTTTTATGGTACATCATTCTGGTGAGGATCTGCTAGTGATTTCTAATAAAAGAGCTTATGGGGCAGTATATATCTCTAACCTTAACAAGATGGATCAAAAGGGTGATGAATGAATATGATTTGAACATGACAACCTTTACTGCTTGCTTGATTCATAGGAAATGTCGAATAAGGTTTTTCTTGTGGAAGATGGAAATATATTTTTATTTGGCTGACTAGTCAAATGCTGGTGTTTTTTCGAAATTTTATAAGTCAGTTGATTATGTTTCGGCTGTGGCCTTCAGGATTTTGAACATGCATAATGCTAGCCTCCTTTCTTGCCATGAAATGATGATTCTCCAAGTGCCAGGACAATACACATTTTATTAACAACACCATGTAATAATAGCACCATGCCTTCTGTTCCACAAGGTATGATTAGTAGACGTTTTTACGTTTTCTAAACACTTTTATTGAATTGTTATCTTTTCATTTCAACCTTTAAAAACAGAAGAAGCCCTTGCCACTATATATCTTAGAGATTGCCGAAAATTATTTGAAGGTTGATTAAAAACGACCTAAAGGTTTAGAGATTTCTGTCCTCTGGAGTTCAGAATGAAAATTATGTGATTCTTTGGTCATGTGTTGATTCCAGAAGTGATTCGAGGTTAGCGTTTTTTAAGAAAGAAACTTCGGAAAAGCTTGTTTATAATTTATTTGGTTGGCTTTTTAAGATGACTTGTTTTCCTGCCTGTCAGAGGGACTGTTACCTGGTGGAAATCCGTCAAGGAAGACTTATAAAGCTAGGATGGTTCGTGTTTGTCATTTCCAAAGTTTTTGGGAGACAGAAAGGTTTATTTGTTTTTAGAGCACCTGAAATGATTGTGTTGAATTATTGCTGGATAATGGTGTTCTGTAGGACTATCTGTTTTGATCTTTATGGTTTCTTTAATGGGTAGTTGATGGCACTTGGCATTAAAGAGATTCATGCATAATGCCAGCCTCCAAGTATTCATTAAAACCTTGATTCTCCTGACAGTAAATTGGACAATTACATTTTCCTACCTCATCACCAAATAAATCCTGCCAAGAATGTAATGCTGATGTCTTCATGCCGCATGACGGTTTAGATATGGTTTTGTCCAGTGCTTTAAATGGGCCGGTACTGTCCGGTACTGAGTACCGGCACTTTTTTATTTTGAGAGAGAGAGTACCGGCACATCTCGAGAAAACCGTAATACTTTTAATTGGAGAGTACCGGCACTTCTCAGAAACAAGCAGGTACTCTGGCACAGAGTACCTGCACTTTAATTTTTCCATTTCAAGCACTGGTTTTGTCCTTACATGGTTCATGTATGTCAGGATTGTTTGGCCCCTCATGTGAGCTGCAAACCCCTGTCAAGTAGCCTCCAATAACCACAAAACATGATCTGACAATTGCTTCTGCCAATCAACCATCTTGCTTCACTTTGTTTTCTGGTGTCGTCTAATTTGGGTTGCACTTTTATTAATTAGTATGACTTTTAGCAGAAATGGATCTGCAATCTTGCATGTCTCCAGATTGAGCCATGGGACCCACCGTTTGAGCTCCACCTGTTTCCATTGTGTCCAGTGCTTTGTAAACGATGAAGTGCCCGTGCCCAAAGCTCTGCTCAGAAGCCCACAGCCAGCACCATTGTATGTCAGCCTAATACCAAGACTGCGTAGTCTGAATTCCACCTCATCACTTTTTAAACCACTACAGACACTCCCTGCCCCTTTATCTCACTCTTGCAGGCTCCTGCTTCACCCTTTGCAACAGTTTTTCCATCTTTCTCCTCCACCGCCTTTAAACCTTGCATGTTTTCTCTCTCTTGTACTTTGGAAATGACGGATAAGGAAAAATAAGTGCGAGTCCCCAAAAAAGATTGCTGGGGCCCAACAGGCAACCACCAGCTCAAATTAAGCACTGATTGAGTCACCCTGATTTTGCACTTGAAATCCCTCTAAAACAACGTCTGGTAAAACATAAAAGTTGCTTTTTAACACAAGACAAAGTTTTTTTTACACAGTTCTTTAATAAAAATAAATGTCTGTGTAAAAAGCAAACTTTGCCTTTTCGGTCATATTAATTTGAATTTGCCAGAATATGGTTTGGTTATGAAAATACAAAATTGAATGCAAGTATGCTAGAATACCAGGAAATTGAGTTTTCTATTTGTAAAATAGAGGTGCATATGGAAACTAGAGCATACAGTTGAAGTCTGCTTTGTAATGTGAATCAACCTTTGTCCCAAAAACTGGGAAATGTATTTAAAATTCACTAACTCACTGCGACATCTGGACAGTCCTCTAAAAACCGGTATTTTCTGGGGAAATCCGGGATGCCTGGTCACCCTCCCCAGTAACATGCAGGGGCGTAACTTCAAGCAGGGTGTTTGGGGTGTTACACCCCCTAATAAGTGTACTATTTAATAAATAGTTGGGTACAGGAGCTTTCAGTCTGGTATGGTAAAGTGTCTGTCAGACTTCACCTGGGAGTTTTAAAATCTCACTCACTCAGACAGACACACACACACATGCACACACACACATGCACACACACACACCACTGCTTTGAAAGTCTTAAAACAGGGTTATTTTACAAAATACTGCATTTTAATCATTTCCCTTTCCACTGGCCCTTAGGCCCACCCTCATACACTTCTTCTAATACAATGAGTAACATGATATGGCAGCATGAAATCTGAAGCTCACCCCCTAGTCTTACTGACCAAGCCACAACCCTGTAACATGTTCCATTATGGATCCCAGTTCTTAATTTGTAAAACCATGAGTGCCAATACTCAAAAATCAGCCTTGGCGGTACAATAAAAAATTAGCGTGCAGAATAAAAGGTTGCGTTGTGTTGAATAGACACTGCTGCCCCGTTATCTCACTCTTGCTCGTCCCTGCTTTCTACCTTTGTGCCTGTTTTTTCACCTTTCTCTCCTTTGCTCATTGTCAATATCTGATGAGGAAAAATAACTGCCGGTTCCCATAAATGAATGCCATTGGTCCCCACTGGGAACCATTGGCTCAAAATAAGCACTTATGAATCCCTACCCTGAACCCCTCATTTTGCCACCCTCCCTGGCCTCGCATCATCTTATATTTACATTTCAGAATGCTGACAGTGGTACCCCAGTGGCCAGATACATAAACCTCCTTCTCAGGCAGCACCCTGCTAAGTAACAGGATTTGAGGCCTATCTGCAAACAGGCAAAACAGGAATGGTCATTGCTGTCTCGTCTCTCCCATGCGTTGGCTCATCAGGAAATATACAAGGATATAAAGGGGTACACAAAAATTAGTTTGGTGTGTGGCATCCAGATGCCTACTTTGCTTGAGTCCATCACTTAAATATAAGGGAATCAATGACTAATGAGCATTGGCACACTCAATAGGTCTCTCTTATCCTAGAGCTATTGGCTTTGGAAATGTGTTTTGCCATGTTGTACACCAGTGTGTCTGCTATTCAGCACTGCTAAAAGTTAGTGATGTGGAGTGTCCTAGAGTGGAGTGGGGGAGTAAAATGTCGTAAAGTCTATTTGTTTGAATAGAGTGTCGTACAGTGGAGTAGGGGAGTAGAGTGTCATTAAGTTGAGTTAAGGAAGTAGAGTTCAGTGGTTCAGTGGCAGAAAGTGTCATAGTGGAGTAGAGATGGGTGGAGTGGAGTGGATGGAATAGGGTGGAGTTGGTTGAACTGGATTGAGGTTGGGTGGATTGGATTGAAGCAGAGTGGGTGGACTGGACTGGGGCAGATTGGGGTGGATTGAGTGGAGTGAGGTGGATTGAGTGTGTGGATTGTTTGGGGTAAGTGGATTGGATAGGAGTGGGGTGATCTTAAATAGGGTGAGGTGAGTTGGAGTGGTTGGGTTCGATTGGAGAGAATGGATTGGTTTGGAGTGATAGGACTAGGGTGGGATAATTGGATTGGGATGGGGTGGACTGGAGTGGGTGGGTAGATTGGATTGGAGTGGGGCGATTTGGAGTGGAGTGGAGTGGGGTCGATTAGATTGAACTGGAGTGGACTAGATTGGTGTGGGTTGGATTGGGTTGAAGTGGAGTGGATTGGATTGGGGTGAAGTGGATTGGATTAGAGTGGGGTGGATTGGCCTGGAGAAGGGTGAACTGAATTGGAGTGGGTGGACTGGATTGGAGGGGTTGGAGTGGGTTGGACTGGATTGGATTGGGTGGATTGGAGTAGGGTTCAGTGGATTGAGTGGAGTGGGTTAGATGAATTGGAGTGGAGTGGGGTGAATTGGAGTGGGGTGGATTGGAATGGGGGTGGATTGGATAGGGTGGATTGGAATGGGTTGGGGTGGGGTGGATTTGAGTGGGGTGATTTGGAGTGGTTGGATCGAATTCGAGTGGGGTGAGTGAATTGGATTAGAGTTGAAAGACTAAGGTGGAGTGAATCGGATTGGGGTGGGTTGGACTGGAGTGGGTAGAATAGATAGGAGTGGAGTGGGGTGGTTTAGAGTGAAGTATGGTAGATTAGATTGCACTGGAGTGGACTGGATTATAGTCGGGTGGATTGGATTGAACTGGAGTGGATTGGATTGGGGTGCGGTGGACTGGATTGGACTGGATAGGGGTGGACTGAATAGGAGTGGGTGGACTGGATTGGATCAAATTGGGGGATTGGAGTGGGTAGATTGGATTGAGTGGGGTTGGATGAATGAATTGGATTGTAGTGGAGTGGATTGAACAGGGGTGGGATAGAGTTGACTGCAGTGGGGTGGATTGTAGTGGTGTGGATTGCAGTAGAGTGGATTGGATTGCACTGCACTGGGTAGATTGGATCAGATTAAGGTTAATTGGACTGAGTGGGGTTGATCAGATGCAGTTGATTTGATTGGTGTTGGGTGGATTGAGGTTGGGTAGACTGGCAAGGGGAGGTGTGGATTGGAGTGGGTTGGATTTGACTGGGGTGTATTGGATTGAGATGTGGTGTATTGGAGTGTGGTGGATTAGATTGGGATTGGGTGGATTGGAAAGGGATAGACTGGAGTTGGATGGGTGGGGGATTAGATTGGGGTGTGGTGGATTGGAGTGGGGTGGATTAGATTGGGTGGGTAGATTGGAGAGGGGTGGATTGCACTGAGGTAGATTGGGTTGGAGCATGGTGGAATGGAGTGGGTGGATTGGATTGGGGTGGGGTGGATTGGAGTGGGGTCGATTGCATTGGGGTCGATTGGATTAGAGTGAGGTTGATATGATTAAAGTGGGGTGATTTCTTGGAGTGCAGTGGGGTGGATTTGATTGGGGTGGTTTGGGGTGGAGTGGACTGGATTGGAGTGGGTTGAATTGTTGTGAATTGGATTAGAGTGGGGTGGATTTGACTGGAGTGGGTTGTTTTGAGTTGGAGAGGGGTACAGTGGGTGGACTGGAGTGGGTGAACTGGATTGGTATGGGTGGATTGGATTGGAGTAGGGTGGATTAAGGTGGCTTGGAGTGTGGCAGATTGGATTGGACTGTGATGGATAAAGATGGACTGGAATGTACTGGTGTGGGGTGAATTAAGGTGGATTGGATGGGGTGGGAGATTTAAAGTGAGGGGGATTGAGTTGTGGTGGACTAGAGTGGGGTGGATTGTACTGAAATGGGGAGGTATTGACTGGAGTGGGTGGATTGGAGTAGGGTGGATTGGATTAAAGCCAGATTGATTGGGTTGCACTGGATTGGAGCGGGGTAGGTTGGATTGCAAGGCAGTGGGTTGGACTGGAATGGTTGGGTTGGAGTGGAGTGGGTGGTTTGGAGTGGGTGGGTTAGATTGGATTGGGTGGATCAGACTGGAGTGAGGTGGAGTGGGGTGGATTGGAGTGGAGTGAACTGGATTGGTGTGGGGTGCATTGGATCGGAATGGGGTGGATTGGGTTGGAGTGGGGTGGATTAAGGTGTTTTGAAGTGAGGTAGATTGGACTGGAGGGGTGTATTAAGGTGGATTTGATTGGAGTGGGGTGGGAGGATTGGAGTGAGGTGGATTGAGTTACGGTGTATTGGATTGGAGTGGTGCAGATTGTATTGGAATGGAGTGGAATGGATTTGAGTCCGTGGATTTGGAGTGGGGTTGATTGGAATAGAGTAAGGTGTATTGGGTTGAATTGGATTGGAATGGGATGGGATGGGTTGGTCTGGAACGGGGCATGTTGGGGTTGAGTGGGTAGATTAGAGTGGGGTGGATGAGATTGGGTTAGGTGGATTGGACTGTAGAAGGGTGGAATGGAGTGGGATAGATTGGACTGGAGTGTGATGGATTTGATTGTGTGGGATGGACTGGTCTAGAGTGGAGTGGAGTGTGGTGGATTGGTGTGTGGTGGACAGGGGTGGCTTGGACTGGTATGAGGTGGATTGGATTGTGGTGAGGTGAGGTGGATTGGATCGGAGTGGGACTGATTGGATTGGGCTCAACTGGAGTGTGGTGGATTGGTTTGGATTGGAGTGGGGTGCATGTGAATGAGTGAGGTGAATTGGATTGAGTAATGTGATTGGACTGGAGGGGGTGGAATGGTGGAGTGAGGTGGGTTTGATTAGAGTGGGGCTGACTGGAGTGGGGGGTGGGTTGGGAGGATTGGAACATGCTGGGTTAGAGTGGACTGGATTGTGATGAGTGGTTTGAATTGGAGTGTGGGTGGATTGGGTTGGAGTTGGGTGGATTGGATTAAATTGGGTGGATTGGATTGTGTGGGGTGGAATGATGTGGGGTGAGGTAAGGTGGATTGGCATAGATGGGAGTTGGGCAGTTTGGATTGGAGTGGGGTGGATTGGGGTGTATTGCACGATTATGAGTAAAAGCATACTTTCAGAAACTACACACAAGAAAGAAATAATGTCGCTTTGCAATATTTAAAACAAAATAATCATCATCTTTCCAGAACAGTGCCCAGGAGAAAAAAAACATGAGCAAAAAGTAAGAAAAGAAGACAAGGCAAAATAAAAGAAAGTTAACTATAGAAAATACAACTTTTCATTTTTGTTTGTCCTGCTTGTTTTTGCCAATCACATGCTTTCTGTTTGCAGGGCACTAGAAGTTAAAAAGAACAAAATAGTAACCTCAATCACGTCAGGAGCAGCATACAGGCACTAATAAAGTTGAATTAATCAGTGCTTGGTCCCTGCTCCACAGAAAGGAATGGAAATGATGCTAGGCTTGCATGTAGGAGGCTGGCCTGGTGTGTAGTGGGTACCTATGGTACTTACACCTTATACCAGGTCCAGTTATCCCTTATTAGTGAAATGTAGGCAGTGTCTAGAAGCCAGGCTCTCTAGAGGTAGCTGTGGATGAGCAACCAAGGCTTATTTAGGAGACATGCAAAGCTCATGCAATACCACTGTAGTCACACAGTACTCACACACACGAAAGAAATCACTCAGTGTTACAAAAATAAAGGTACTTTATTTCGGTGACACAAATAAAAAAAATACCATAGAGACTATACTCCCTTAGGAGGTAAGTAATACACAAATTATGTACACTAGTATGCAGAAATAGGCATGAAAACAGTTAGAAAACAGTGCTATTAGTGAAAATCACAATAGCTAGAAATGGGCCTGGGGGAACACAAACCATATACTAAGAAAGTGGAATGCGAAGGTCGGTCTCCCACCTAGACAAGTATAGTGTGTAGAGGGGAGGTGGGAGTAGTAGAAAAGCCCAAAGGTAAGTACCAGAACAGAACCCCCCCAGTGACCAGGAAAGCAGGAGTAAATCACAGAGACTTTCCCAGAACACACACAGAAACAAGAAGAAGAGTTATGCAAAACCCAGAAGAGACTGCAAGACACCAACAGTAGATTCCTAGACAAGAAGACCTGTGGAAGAAGGAGACCAAGTCCAAGAAGCACAGAAGAGTCCAGGAAGAGCAGGAGCCCCTGCTAACCCGGATGAAGGTGCAAAAAGAGAACCATCGGTGAAGAAGAAAAGTCAGCACTGCACCCAAGAAGACGAAGTCGGGTTCCTGGAGGGTGCAAGTGATGTCCCACACCGGATGGCGGATTGCAGTTGGGTTTGTGTCATCGGAGTCCGCCAACAAGCCTTGGCAGATGCAAAGCTTGCGGTTAGCAGAAAAAGGTGCTGCCGGGGACCAGGAAGGACCAGGTGGACTCTACCCAAGGGGGGGGGTACCAGAGGGGGCCCTCAGCGACATAGAGAGCCCACAGAACACCAGGCAGTGCACACAGGAGTCCCACAGGATGGGGACAAAAAAAGTTGCAGAAGAGGCCCACGCAGCACAGCGAGAAAGGTTACCACGCTGCTGCAGAACTACTCAGGAAGCTGTGCGTCACAAGATAGAGTGCTGGTGGCTGGAGCTACAAGATGCATGAAGGACTTGGAGGAAGGATGCCAACAAGCCTTGGCAGCTGTAAAACATGCAGTGCACAGGGATACTGTCGTGTGTGGGGAGGCAAGCTCTTACCTCCACCAAAGTTGGACAGTTGGAAGAGAAGACCGTCGGGACCACTTTAGTCTACCACCCGTGATGCAGGATCCACACAGCTCAGCAGGAGAGGGGATCCACGCAGCCGATCTTTGCTGCAGTTGGCGCCTGCAGAAGCAGGGGAGTGACTCCTTCACCCCAAGGGAGATTTCTTCGCTCTTCTGATGAAGGCTGAATACGGGCTGTCTTCAGAGGATGCACAACCAGGAAACATTTGCAGTTGCTGGCAGGAGCCAGAGATACAGTGTTACCGAAGGTGTCTTGCTTCTTTGTTGCAGCTTGTAGAGCTCCTGGAGGGTCCAGATACAGTTTCTTCAGTGAGAAGTGGAAGTGGAGGATGCGAAGAATTCCTGCTGAAGTCTTGCAATCCAAATCTGAGGAACCACCCAAAGGAGAGACCCTAAATAGCCCTGAAAGGGGGATTGGTCACCTAACTGGGTTAGCACTTATCAGGGAAGGGCTCTGACGTCACCTGCTGGCACTGGCCACTCAGATGCTCCCAGAGTTCCCTGGCAACCTTGAATCCAAGATGGCAAAACCCAGGGACCCTCTGGAGGAGCTCTGAGCACCACTCGAGGGGTGGTGATGGACAGAGGACCCTTTCCTTTGTCAAGTTTCATGCCCGAGCAGGGACTGGGGTCCCTGAACAGGTGCAGACTGGTTCATGCAAGGAGGGCACCAAATGTGCCCTTCAAGGCATTTCCAGTGGCTTGGGGAGGCTACCCCTCCCATGCCTGTAAAACCTATTTCCAAAGGGAGAGGATGTAACACCCCTCTCCCAAAGGAAATCCTTTGTTCTACTTTCCTAGGTTTGAGCTTTTCAAGCAACAGCAGGGCAAAAACCTGTCTGTGAGGTGGCAGCAGCTGGGGCTGCCTGGAAAACCTCAGAAGGCTGAAATGGCAATACTGGGGGTCCCCTAAGGAGCCCCCAACGTGCATGGAATCATACAACCAATGCTTGCAAAAGCCTTGGGGTATGATTCCAACATGTTTGACACCACACATGCCTATGTTCGGAGTTACCATTATATAGCTGGACATCGGTAGTGACCTTTGTCCAGAACGCACATAAAATGGCATCCCTTCACTCACGAAGAACAGGAAAATGGTCTTAGAGGTCATGGGGGCACCTCTACTAGTGCAGGGATTCCCTCACACACAGGTACTTTGCACCCTGCCCTCTGGGCTGGAGGGCCTGCTATAGGAGTGACTTATAAGTTACCTGGTGCAGTGTAAATGGCAATGAAAGGGTGCTTGTACCTTTTCACACAGGCTGCAATGGCAGTCCTGCAGAAGCCTTGCCTGGGCTTCCTATGGCTGGCAAAATATATGCTGCAGCCCACAAAGATCCCCTGGGACCCCAGTGCCCTGGGTACCTAGGTATCATGGCAACACAAAAGGATGATGGACGGAGTGTTGAAACTTTTCAACCACTCACCCCCAGTCACAGATCTGGGTTTAATCCATCGTTCTTTTGCTCACCATGCCACCCCAGGTTGGACCCAGCCACATGCAAATCAGTCTTGAGGTACCATGTACTAGGGACTTATAAGGGGGCACCAGTATGCCAATTGTGAGTGAAATACAGAGTTTTGGGAGAGAGAGCATAATCACTGAGATCCTGGGTAGCAGGATCCCAGTGAACACAGTCAAGCACACTGACATTAGGCAGAAAATAGGGGTAACCATGCCAAGAAAGAGGGTAAATTCCTACACTGCATTAACCAATTATGGGGCTGTAAAGAAGAGTGCCAGTCAAGCCAACACACGGTAACCAACGGGCAGGGTACAATCCCCTTTTTATATAACAACAGTGTCTTGCAAGCGAGACACATGCACTAGTGCGTGCTACCACAGGCTCAACCCAAACAATTAGGGACAAGGGAGTCATTGTTTTTCATAAGTTTGCAGCTTCAGTACCATTGATATTTTGAGTGTTAAATTATGGATTTGTTTGCCACCGCCTGCTTCTCTTATGTTTACTTTTGAGCCGAAGAAGATAAGGGAGCATTGTGCATGGCCTCGCGGAAGAGTCTTCTTTGTTTTTGATTACATACAGGTTTTGCAAATAAAAGCTGGCTTCGGGCCAACATTTCTTCCTTCATGATATGGTCATCCACTGTTAGTGTGAAATGGGAAAAGCAAAAACGAATGCCCCAAAGCTTTTAAACAGTACCTTGCCTCCAGGTGAAGTAGAGAATTCAAATTTGAGAGCTGCATTTGAGTGCAGGCATTACACCACTTTGTAAATATAGTACAGGGAAAAGGCCACCTTAGCGTTAAAAAAAATGATGCTAAGAGGGCGCTAAGGTGGCGCTAGGCCCTCTTAAATCAGGGCCTTGATGTCCCTGTGGCTCCCAAAAAATGAACGTGTCCTTGTGCAATGTAACTGGTGCTAATGTAAAGCACTCCAGTATCTTTGGTCATGTTCGCGCTATATAAAATCGCAACAAAAAAATGAAGAGTCAGATCCCAGACCTAAAGCAAGGGACAAGCCATCCGAATAGCCACAATCCAAATTAAGCATCTAATGACCTTTAGAACTATGACGACTGCTCACATTTAAAAAAAGCCTGCTTTTTAAGATTTGAAAGTTTTGCAGTAGGTTGGATTATGTTGCTACGTTGAGTGATATGTCATAAAAGTAATACTTTCCTAACATCAATTGAGGTTAGATGTAAGATGAAATGCATCACAAAAGACACTGGTCATTAAGTAAGTTAAGATACACTTTAGTTTGTGGTGTGCTTTATACAAACGTTCATGTTAATTATCATGAGTAACACTGAAAATACCTAAACCATAAATTATTGAATGTTTTTCTGTAATGTGCATTAAACTGAATTACTTTTAGGCACTCCCAAATTTAGAATAATTGGCATTTATGATTTCTATGAAGTCTGATGGAAGGGGTGACTGGCATGGTATCTTCTTACCTCTAGCATATTTGCAGGCCGATGTAGCCGCCACTTGAAAGAAAATAGGACTAAAGAGGATTACCAGGGTAGGGCACCACACATTTTTTAAAACACATGACACTGCTTCCTTAGTGCAATGTTCCCCAGATGGAAATGACTCCTCCCATAAGGCAAGGTGGCTAAAATGTAATAGTGTGTATTCTGAAAAGTGTGCCTTTTCTTTCTTTGCTTTTCTACCGACCTCTAGCGTGACTAATGGTGCCTCTTTGCAATTTACCCGGTGCCAGTGCTTAATCTGAGCCGGTAGTTGCCGATGAGGGGCACCGGTACTTATTTTTGGGGGCCGCCACTTATTTTTCTGCATCCGGCATTTACAGCAGATGGATTAATGGATTCATGCTTTTAAAAAGGACGGAGATGGGCCTAGGATTACGCTGCCTCAGTATGCTGTGCTTGCACATTTAATTGCAGCAGCGCCTGTTTCAGAGGAGAGCTTTGGGCACTGGCACTTTTTATTTACAAATTAAACACTGCCAATGGCGGCGTGGAGCAAAAAATGCTGTAAGACCATTCTGGCAATCACACTTTACTCCACTGCAGCTGTAGGAGGCTGGCCTGGTTTGTAGTGGGTACCTTGGGTACTTACACCTTATACCAGGTCCAGTTATCCCTTATTAGTGAAGTAGTAGTGTTATAGCAGCTTAGGCTGACAGATGTAGCTATAGCAGAGCAGCCTAGGCTGAACTAGGAGACATGCAAAGCTCCCGCAATACCACTTATAGTTACACAGTACTTATACACAAGTAAAGACAATACTCAGTGTTACCAAAAATAAAGGTATTTATTTGGGTGACACAGTACCAAAAATATCTTAGAGACAATACTCCTTCTGGAGGTTAGTATTATACACAATATATACACTAGACACCAAAATAAGACAAGTAAATAGTCATAGAACAATGCAAACAATAGGAAATGCTATAGAATGCAATAGGAGAAAATAGGTCTAGGGGCAACACAACCCATACACTAAGAAAGTGGAATGCACATCACAAATTCCCCCCTAAACAAGTGTAGTGTGCACAATCGCTGGGAGAGTAAGAATACAGTAAAGGTAAGTAAATTACCCCACCCCAGAGCTCAGAAAAGCAAGAGTAAAATACTGCAAGTTTCCTTAGGCTACACTACACCACGTGATTGGGATTTTGTAGCAACCAACCAAGCCTGCGAACAACCACTAGATTCCTGGATCTGAAGACCTGCAAAGGAAGGGGTTCAAGGCCATCAATACAACATTGGCAGTAAAAGCCGCCTACCGCCGTGCAGAAGACTGCCAACACACCGCCGCAGGAGCGGAATGCCGCCACAGCTATTATGACCCACAGCACGGAATCCGCCAAAATTCAGACACCCTCACAAGTCCGCCACACCAAAGGTCAGTGATAAACTGGTGAAAATAAATCCTCCACCATCACACCAACAGAAATACGCCCACACTATCACGACCCACGAATCCACGTGACGGTCTTTCAACCGCGGTATTCCATTGGCGGTACACACTGCCGCGCTCAAAATACACACACATATACAAAACACTACCACATTGGACAATTCGAAACACACACACCTGATACACATACACAGACCGCTTCCACACACCCAATAAATTATAAAACACACACCCACAACACCCACAAACCGCTATGACAACAATTACTGAGAGAAGGCCAGAGAGAGACACCACCATCAACAATACTAGCATCCACAGGCACACAACACCATCACCCACATAACTTCTACGCACCTCACACTACACACAACTACATATCAGCACACTTATCACCCCACACACCACCCCACATATCACCTACACCACCCCCATGGCACGGCAAAGACACCCCAGGTTCTCGGAGGAGGAGCTCAGGGTCATGGTGGAGGAAATCGTCCGGGTAGAGCCACAGCCATTCGGAGCACAGGTGCAGCACACCTCCATAGCTAGGAAGATGGAGCTATGGCTAAGAATCGTGGACAGGGTCAACGCAGTGGGACAGCACCCAAGAAATCGGGAGGACATCAGGAAGAGGTGGAACGACCTACGGGGGAAGGTGCGTTCCGTGGTCTCAAGACACCACCTGGCGGTTCAGCGGACTGGCGGCGGACCCCCACCTCGTCCCCCTCAACTAACAACATGGGAGGAGCAGGTCTTGGCGATTCTGCATCCTGAGGGCCTCGCAGGAGTAGGTGGAGGAGTAAGTCAAATCTTAACTATTACATCCCCCACCCTACCTGCATGCCAGCACATACCCACCCCTTCACCCCATCACTCTAACTCCTCACAAATGTCCCAACATCACAAACCACACATCCTAACACCAAGCCCTGCATGCAACAACAAAGCATGGACACCCATCACCAAAGCATGTCCACTACAGATACCCATACACCCCCCTAAACCACTATCACACAAGGTCCCACACAGGAATGCAAGCATTGGGGTACACGGTCACCCACCCATTGCACACCATGCCACACACAGATGTAATAAACAACCTTTTATACCCCTGCAGGACCCCTACACAACATCACCGGACACGAGGGTCCACACATGTCCACACCACCAACAGAAGAGGCCCACAGTGATGACAGCACCTCTGTCCAACTGGATCTTGATGACCAGCCTGGCCCATCGGGGACCTCTGGACAGTCGGTTCCCCTCTCCCAGTCACAGGCCACCACAGACCTACCCTTCTCTGGAAACACCAGCACAGCACCCACCCAGCAGGCCCATACCTCCGTCCCCAGGATAAGTCAATCAGCAGTGTGTCCACCACTACAGGGAACCCAGGCTAACCCATCACCCCAACAACAACAGGGACCTGGGGGCAGTGGTAGTGGGCACACGGTCCAGGGGACGGAGGCCCAGGAACACAGGGGAACTGGGAGGGCTTCTGTGCGACAGGGGGCAGACAGGCCCAGGGAAGCCACTCTCCACGAGGCCCTCTCCAAGATCATGGGAGCATACCACCACTCCCAGGAGACGATGGCAATGGTACTGGCCAAGCTTCAGGAGACCCAGCGCCTGCAGGAGGAACAGTATTCGGGATTCAGGGAGGAACTCAGAGCCATCAATTCCACCCTGGGCACCATCGTAGGGGTGCTGAAGGAAGTAATCAACACCAGGAGGGACACTGTGGCACTACAAGGGGCCACACTGACACTAGCATGGTCGATGAACTGCCCACCACCTCCCCCGGCGCTAGTGGACAGGAGGCACCGCCACAGGACCACCACACCAGCACCCCACCCCCTGCAGAGGGAAAACCACCTCGCAAACGGTCCCTGAGATCCAGGACAAAGACAAAGAACGATGCCAAGACCCCTGCCAAGAAATGAGACCACCCTGATTTGTCATCCTACTGTCCCACTTTGTCACCCTGTCCATCCTTAAACTGCCCCAGCTCCACTTCCTATGCCCATTAGGGCAATGCACCTGTGTGACTAATATACTGGACTCTGCCATGGACATTCCTCCACCATCAACCCTCACCATTTTGCTACCCCCTCCAATATTGAGCACTTAAATAAACACCCTTGAAGCACAAAACAATCTGGAGTCAGTCTGTGATTTCGGATTACTGTATTAGCAGTCACTGTGGCAAAAAGCTCTTTCATTTGTAATGTCAACATACCTATGTCACACAGCTCTAGTCCATGAGGAATCAAAGCAGATGTCACACTGTGGGACCCACATCTGTGAAATCGTAAGGGAAAGTGACAACTCAGAGACCATACACTGGGTGAAAATGACAGACAGTAGAGAGGTAGTAGTGTTAGAGTACATGTAGTAAGCAGGTCTGTATTCTTACCTGTGTTTCACTGGATATATTGCTGGATCACTGAGTCCCGATTGTCCATGTCTTCTTCTTCTGCTTCCTCGTCTTCACTGCCCACAGGCTCCACAGCTGCAACAACACCGCCATCTGGACCATCCTCCTGCAGAAAAGGCACCTGTAGTCACAAAGCCAAGTTGTGAAGCATACAGCAGGCCACGATGATCTGGCACACCTTCTTTGGTGAGTAGAATAGGGATCCACCTGTCATATGGAGGCACCTGAACCTGGCCTTCGGGAGGCCGAAGGTCCGCTCGATCACCCTCCTAGTTCGCCCATGGGCCTCATTGTAGCGTTCCTCTGCCCTTGTCCTGGGATTCCTCACTGGGGTCAGTAGCCTTGACAGGTTGGGGTAACCAGAGTCACCTGCAAGTGGCAAGGGACAACTGTTAGACACACACTAACCTGTAGGGATATCCCCAGACCCAGACAAACATTCCCACTGTCTTGCTTCCAGGTGCTCACCTAATAGCCACACACAGTGCCTCTGGAGTTGACCCATCACATAAGGGATGCTGCTATTCCGCAGGATGTAGGCGTCATGCACTGAGCCAGGGAACTTGGCATTCACGTGGGAGATGTACTAGTCTGCCAAACACATCATCTGTACATTCATAGAATGATAACTCTTCCGGTTTCTGTACACCTGTTCACTCCTGTGGGGGGGGACCAAAGCCACCTGTGTCCCATCAATGGCACCTATGATGTTGGGGATATGTCCCAGGGCATAGAAATCACCTTTCACCTCCACCTGAGGGAAAATGATGTAGCTCTGCATGTGTTTCAGCAGGGCAGACAACACTCTGGACAACACGTTGGAAAACATAGGCTGGGACATCCCTGATGCAATGGCCACTGTTGTATGAAATGACCTACTTGCTAGGAAATGGAGCACTGACAGCACCTGCACTTGAGGGGGGATCCCCGTGGGATGGCAGATAGCTGACATCAGGTCTGGCTCCAACTGGGTACACAGTTCCTGGATTGTGGGACGGTCAAGCCTGTATGTGATGATCACATGTCTTTCCTTCATTGTCGACAGGTCCACCAACGGTCGGTACAACGGAGGATGCCGCCATCTCCTCACATGTCCCAGCGGACGGTGCCTATGAAGGACAACAGAGAGCACAGAGTCAAACAACTCAGAGGTACGTACCCACAGCTTACACAGAACACGAATCATAATCTAAAAAGTGGCCTGTATGTGTGTTGAGTCTAGGCCTAGGTATGTGTGACGCAGTTGAAAATGAAGCCATGTGGGCCCCTGAAATGGTGGCTGCCTGACCTCTAAAGTGGGACAATGGGATGTGAGGTAACTGCGCTGGCATTGTACACCGTCGAGGTAGGCGGTCGAAGACCGCGGCGCAATGCTGCATTGGTTGACATTGGACCCTATGGGTCCCAGGAGCCAATGATGATGTACCACCGACAGTGAGTGCATGTGCCACATGGCAAGGGTAGGGATGGGGGCCAATGACTGTTACGGTGCAGTTGGTAATAAGTTTCTCTTCCCCCTGTACAAATCATGTAGGTTAGCGCCCACCAGAAAAAATATATTTGACGTGCCATCGTCAAGGACGTCTGGACCCTGGGGTCTACCACAGACGGAGCACCCACTGCTGGAAAAGATGGGAGGACATTCGCCGCTGGAGCAAGAAGACGGCGGAGGCTCAGCAGGGGGCTTGTGTGTCTGTCGTGTCCGCCAACGGTAGCGGTAATGCATGCACTCAACATGTCTTTCTTCTGTCGTTCCCCCCCCTTTTTGTGGTCTCCCTGTTCTTGTGTGCATTAGCATCATCAGGTGGAGGAGCAGTGGCACCGGAGCATAAGGGGGCTGCATCCCACATGGCCATGGAGGGCCACACTACGGAATCGGACTTCACCAGTGGGACGGAGGGCGAGGGGAGCTCCACGGCGGGGACAGGAGCTGAGACCAGCGACACAGACTCGTCCTCTGATGGGAGCTCCCTTGTGGTGGTGGCAACATCGGTGCCCCCCCATCTACAGGTACAGCCGCCACCCCCCCTTCCAGCACCACCCTCCCAGCAGCCCCTCAGCCTTTGCCCCGTGCCCACTCACCCGGGAGGGTGGGCATCACCTTCGCCCAGGCACCTCAGCCCCTGCCCCAGTCACCCCTGCTGCCCTCAGTGAGGAGGCCATTGACCTCCTCAGGTCCCTCACTGTTGGGCAGTCTACCATTTTGAATGCCATCCAGGGTGTCGAAAGGCAGTTGCAACAAACCAATGCATTCCTGGAGGGCATTCATTCTGGTCAGGCGGCCCTTCAGCAAGCTTTTCAGACTCTGCCCTCAGCACTGATGGCAGCCATTGTCCCTGTGTCTAGCCTCCCCCCTCCAACTTCCTCCACCCAGACCCAATCCCCTGTACTCCAGCCTATCCCAAGCACACCTCTAGGCCAGCATGCACACACATCAACACACAAGGGAAGCTCAGGCAAACATAAGCACCACACATCCCACAGGCACTCACGCAAGCATCACACACATGCAGACACACCAACATCCACTGCCTCCACTGTGTCCCCCTCCTCCTCATCTCCCTCCTCCCTTCCAGTCTCGTCTACACTCACACCTGCATACACTACCTCTACAGCCACTACTACCATCACCAGCACACAAACCACCACACCCCGCTCACGTGCAGTCACCACCCTCACTACCATTCACACGTCCCCTGTGTCTTCTCCCAGTGTGTCTGTGATGCCCCCTCCCAAGATACACAAATGCAGGCACACACCCACCCAACAGCCATCCGCCTCACGACAGCCTCCAGCTCATGCACCTTCACCCAAAGTCAGCAAACGAACACCTCCTACAACCACAACCTCTTCCTCCACTCCCAAACCCCCTCCAGCTACCCATCCCAGTGTCTCCAAAAAACATTTCCTGTGCAACCTTGACCTCTTTCCCACACCTCCCCCACCCCGTCCGTCTCATAGGTCCCGAACTAGCACCTCAGCCACAACATCTCTGGGACCAGTGGTGCCTGTAGTCACCGGAATCTGGTGTGCACCGGCCACCAGGGCAGCCAGTGTGGCACGGAGCCACAGCACAGACAGTCCCCCACCTGTGAAGCATCAGAAGTTGGCCAGTGGCCAGCGGGAGAGGGGGAAGACTCCAGCCAACAAAGCCGCTCCCAGGGGTCCCGGTGGGAGTGTGGAGTCAGCTGCGCCACCTTCCAAGGTGAGGAAGGGCCACAAGAAACCAGGAAAGTCTGGGAAGTGCAGCATGGCGGTTGGAGACCGCCATCATCCCCGCTGCCCAGGAGGCCACAGCTGTCATCCCCACTGACCAGGAGGCCACAGCCGTCATCCCCGCTGACCAGGAGGGCACAGCCGTCATCCCTGCTGACACAGAGAGGACCGCCAGCACAAGCCCCGCTGGGCTAGAGAGGACCGCCAGCACAAGCCCCGCTGGGACAGAGAAGACCGCCAGCACAAGCCCCGCTGGCCTAGAGAGGACCGCCAGCACAAACCCCGCTGGGACAGAGAGGACCGCCAGCACAAGCCCTGCTGGGCTACAGAGGACCGCCAGCACAAGCCCCCCTGGGACAGAGAGGACCCGCTGGGACAGAGAGGACAACCAGCACAAGCCCCACTGGGACAGAGAGGACCCGCTGGGACAGAGAGGACAACCAGCACAAGCCCTGCTGGGACAGAGAGGACTGCCAGCACAAGGCGCGCTGGGCTAGAGAGGACCGCTAGCACAAGCCCCGCTGGGACAGAGAGGACTGCCAGCACAAGCACCTCTGGGACAGAGAGGACTGCCAGCACAAGCCCCACTGGTCCATGAAGGACCGCCAGCAGCTGAGTCAGTGCAAAGGAGCCCACCGCTCCAAGCACCGCTGAACAGAGCACCGCCGTCTCAAGCACCATTGAACAGGGCACCGCTGTCTCATTCACCGCTGAACAGGGCACCGCCGTCTCATGCACCGCTGAACAGGGCACCACCATCTCAAGCACCGCTGAACAGGGCACCGCCATCTCAAGCACCGCTGAACCGGGCACCGCCGTCTCAAGCACCGCTGGCCCATTAGCGCCAAGGGCACTGACGCTACTGAGTCTGTCACGGGCAGAATGAAGCAGTGTGGGCACCATGCCCCCTCCAGAACCAGTGGAGAGATCCATCCACTACCTCTGTCCTTAGCAGGGTGAAGCACTCTGGCCAGAATGCCCCCTCCAGAACCAGTGGAGAGATCCATCCACTACCTCTGTCCTTAGCAGGATGAAGCACTCTGGGCACCATGCCCCCTCCAAAACCAGTGGGGAGATCCATCCACTACCTCTGTCCTTAGCAGGATGAAGCACTCTGGGCACAATGCCCCCTCCAGAACCAGTGGAGAGATCCATCCACTACCTCTGTCCTTAGCAGGATGAAGCACTCTGGGCACCATGCCGACTCCAGAACCACTGGAGATATCCATCCACTACCTCTGTCCTTAGCAGGATGAAGCACTCTTGGCACAATGTCCCCTCCAGAACCAGTGGAGAGATCCATCCACTACCTCTGTCCTTAGCAGAATGAAGCACTCTGGGCACAATGCCCCCTCCAGAACCTGTGGAGACTGTTATCCACTTGAGAGACTGTGGCTTTGCACTCCCCAGGTTTGAACAGTGGGCAAACCACCCACTGGAGGGACTTGTGAGACTGTGGCTTTGCACTCCCCAGGATGGAACAGTGGGAAAACCACCCACTGTAGAGACTTGAGAGACTGTGGCTTAGCACTCCCTAGGATTGAACAGTGGGAAAACCACCCACTGTAGAGGCTTGAGAGACTGTGGCTTTGCACTCCCCAGGATGGAACAGTGGGCATGTGGGCCTCTCGTGGATTTGGCGTTGTGCACTCAACCGGCTGAGGTGCGCCCGCTTTCCCTCCCCCCTAAGGTGCCTGTTTTCTTGCTCTCTGATGCCCCTGCAGTGGTCTCTCCATCATGGTCGGGGATCTTGTGTGGGTCTCACCCATACCATGTGGGCCCAGTGTTCCACGGACTTAATTGGAGCACTACCTGGACTACTATGCTTGGTGTATATTTTGTTAATGGTGTGTATATATATATTTTTGCCTACTTGCTTTTAATATATTACAATGGTTACACTCATTTTCTTTTGCCTTTGCATTCTTCCAGGGGGGCCTGGGGGATGTAACTATAATGTATCATGATGTATTATTAGTGTGTGTGTTGTAGTGGGTGAGCGTGGGGGTGGGGATGTTGCGTGTGTGTGTCCCTGTTTTTTCCCTCCCCCCTCCCCTGTGTCGTAGGTGCAGTACTCACCGTGGTCTTCGCCGCCGGCGTTCGTGCTCCTGGTAGAGGAGCAGGAAGACTATCGCAGGGAGAATTTGGAGTTCTGGCTCCATGGTTTCCTAGTTCCTCGTGGGGTGTGTAGAGGTGAGCGTTTTCCCTTTGGAATGCTGTTTCTGCCGTGTTTTTATCCAGGGTGAATCCGCCCCGGAAAAGGTGGCGGATTGGCCTGTTGTGATACTGTGGGCGGTACTTTGTCCTTTGCCTGTCTGTTGGCGGTGACCGCCGCGCTGTTTGTTAAGTGTTAAAGTGGCTGTCTTTGTTGGCGGTTTCCGCCACAGTCGTATTTGCAAACTTTTTACCGCCGGCCTGTTGGTGGTCTTACCACCGCTTTAACACTGACCGCCAGGGTTGTAATGACCACCCAAGTCCAGATGCCGAAAGAAGTTCCAGTAAGGACAGGAGCCCCTGCCAACCCAGAAGAGGGTGCAAAAGAAGAGTCCCCGGTTAGTCGAAGACTGCAGGAATGCACCCTAGGAAGATGCCAGCGGGTTCCTACATGATGCAAAGGATGTCCCACGATGTGAAGATCGTTGCAGACGTGCTTTCGTGTTGGAAGTCACCAACAAGTTTTGGTTACGACAAAAGTGTGTTTTGTGGCAAAATGGTGCTGGATGGACCCAGGAGGGACCTGAGGGCCTCAACTCTGTGTGAGGAGGAAGAGGGGGCTCTCAGCACTTTAGAGACTCAGGATGCCAGCCAGCACCCCTGGGAGTCCCAGTACACAGGGACAAAGGAGGTGCAAAACAAGGTTGATGCAGCACAACAAAGGAAGGTCCCATGCTGCTGGAGAACAACTCAGCGAGTTGAGCGTTGCATGGTGGAGTGCTGGGGACCTGGGCCAGGCTGTGCATAAAGGACTTTTGCAAGTGGTGCACAGAGGCCTCAGCAGGTGAAGAAGACACAGTACACAGGGGTACTGTCGCTCTCTAGGAAGGCAAGGTCTTACCTCCTCCAAATTACGTCAGCAGGACCTCAGGACAGTCTATGTCGATGATGTCCACCCTCTGTGTCCTTAGGAGTATGCTCGTTGCTGTGAGAGGAGTCCAAGGGTACCAGTCATCGTCTTCGAAGGTGCCTGCTTGAGCAGGGGAGTGACTACGTCACCCCATGGTAGATTTCTTCGGTCCTTCTGGTGCAGGATGAAGACAGGGAGTCCCCAGAGCGTGCACACCATGGAAACTGTTCCAGTTGCTGACTTGGAGCTGAAGTTATAGAGGAAAAGTATCCCTTGTCGATACTTTGTTGCTGTTGCTGGGTCCTGGAGCAGGGTGCATTTGTCCCGAGGTCAGAGGATGAGGAAGTAGTTGCAGAGGATTCCCGAAGGAAACTTGCAAGTAGAATCTGAAGAGAATCCACAGGAGAGACCCTAAATAGCACTGAGAGGGGGATTGGCTACCTTATCAGGTACGGACCAATCAGGAGGGGTCTCTGACGTCACCTGCTGGCACTGGCCACTTAGAGCCCTCCAGAGTGCCCCCACACCTTGCAAAGCAAGATGGCTGAAGTCTGGGGCACACTGGAGGAGCTCTGGGCACCACCCCTAGGGTGGTGATGGACAGGGGAGTGGTCACTCCCCTTGGCTTTGTCCAGTTTCGCGCCAGAGCAGGGGACAAGGGGTCCCTGAACCGGTGCAGACTGGCTTCTGCAAAGAGGGCACCATCTGTGCCCTTCAAAGCATTTCCAGAGGCTGGGGGAGGCTACCCCTCCCCAGCCTGTAACACCTATTTCCAAAGAGAGAGGGTGTAAAACCCTGCTCTCAGAGGAAATGCTTTGTTCTGCCTTCCTGGGACTGAGCTGCTCAGATCCCAGGAAGGCAGAACCCTGTGAGTGAGGTGGCAGCAGCTGTAGCTGCAGTGCAAGCCTCAGAGAGCTGGTTTGGCAGTACTGGGGGTCCATGGTGGAGCCCCCAGGATGCATGGAATTGGCTCCCCAATACCAGATTTGGAATGGGGGGACAACTCCATGATCTTAGACATGTTAAATGGCCATATTCGGAGTTACCATTGTGAAGCTACATATAGGTATTGACCTATATGTAGTGCACACGTGTAATGACTTCTGTGGACTCACAAAGTCCTGAGAAATGGCCCTGAACTATGTGGGAGCATCTTTGCTAGTGCAAGGGTGTCCTCACACTTAGTCAGCAAGTGAAGGTTAGACATATAGGTGACTTATAAGTTACTTAAGTGCAGTGAAATTGGCTGTGAAATAATGTGTGCGTTATTTCACGCAGGCTGCAATGGCAGGCCTGTATAAGGGTTTGTCTGAGCTCCCTATGGGTGGCAAAAGAAATGCTACAACCCATATGGATCTCCTGGAACCCCAATACCCTGGGTACCTAGGTACCATATACTTGGGACGTATAAGGGGGTCCAGTGTGCCAAGTGAAATTGGTATAAGAAGTCACTAGCCTACAGTGACAAATTTAAAAGCAGAGAGAGCATAAGCACTGAGGTTCTGGTTAGCAGAGCCTCAGTGACACAATCAAGCACTACTGACAACACATACATTAGGCCACAAACTATGAACACTGGGGTCCCGGCTAGCAGGATCCCAGTGAGACAGGCAAAACACAGTCAGAGCTGCGGATGTTTTATCCAGGGAACCAAGTTCAGGTGTCAGTGTGGGCTTAACATCCTGTGATTCTTGGCAAATCATGTAATCTTCCAACACCTACGAAAAATGAATGTTTAATGTAACAAGTGCTTCAATACCTTTAGATCCAATTCACGCTATATAAAACTGCAAAAAAAAAGTATATTTTACCAAAATTATCCTTCCAATGTGTACCTTTCAGTTGAAAAGCAGTTATTGTAAATAGTCATCCATTCAAATTAGCTGTATTAATCTCTACAAGATATAAAGATTGGACGAATACAGTTAGTAGATTTTGGAATGCTTTTGTTTCCAGTCACCACCAAACACTTTAAAGTTTATAGTCCCAATTTTAAGAAGGGCCTAGTGCCAGCTATTGCCATAGTAGCGTTATATTTTTACAATAATAATTTCAAAGTGGCACAATGCAGTCATTGTGCCACTTTGTGAACCCTTGCGCCACAATATACCTGCGCTAGGCTAAAGTACACAAGTTCCCCTGTTAGCGGGCCAGAAAAAATGGTGCAGTGGAATCCCAGGTAAGGAGAGGTAGGTATGGGTAAGTATTTCGATTTTTTTTCAAGTGCCATAGGGGGGCCTAACTTGGGCCCCCTACATGGCACTGGGCCCAATGGCCATGCCCAGGGACATAAGTCCCCTGGCCATGGCCATTGGGCTGGGGGCATGACTCCTGTCTTAACTGAGACAGGAGTCATGTCCATGGGGTTCTAACATCAGAAAATTACGCTAGTCTGGGCAGAGGCATGTGTTTTTGCCTCTGCCTGTACTAGCGTCATCCTCTGAGCTAAAAACCCTGTCCCTCCTACGCCTCCCCCACCCGGCTAGCGTCCATTTTCAAGACGTTAGCCGGGCCTAACTGAGGGCTAGCGTCAAACCATAAATATGACACCTGGCCGACATCTTGGTATGGCGCTAGCCGGCAGTAAACTTTTTGACGCTGAACTGCGTTAGCGCAGTTCAGCGTCAAAAAGTATAAATATGGGCCTTAATTTCACTGAGAATTCTCGACGTGGAAACCTATCTTGCATCAATGAGATGCAAGGTAGGCATTCCCGTGCAGAAAACAACAATATGGACTTAGCGCCATATTTAGAGGCACTGTTTAGAGGCAAAAACATGACTCTAAGCAGTGTAGCGCCATTTTCTGGTGCACAACCCCCATGGACATGGCTCCTGTCTTATTAAAGACAGGAGCCATGCCCACCACGATACAATGGCCATGTCCAGGGGATGGATGTCCCCTGGGCATGGCCATTGGGGCCAGCGCCATGCAGGGGGCCCCAAGTCAGGGCCTTCCCTGGGATGGGTCCCCCATCCTGTGGTGTCCCTCTGGTGTGGGTGGGGGTGTACCTAGGGCCATGGAAGGGCACCTGGGAGCTCTTTTCATGGTCTCTGACCATGGAAATATGACTACAGGTCCCCTAACGCCTGCCCATACCCATGCTATAAATCATGGCGCTAAGCAAGCTTAGCCCCATTATTTAAGGCTCCCACCCCGTGCTAGATTTTAGCACTGGGGGATAAATATGGAGTTATGGTCATGGCGTCCTTTTCTGGACGGAATGCCTACCTTGCATCTCATTGATGCAAGGTAGGTTTTCACATCCAGAAAATGGCATTAACTCCATTACTTTGGTGATAGACATGTCTAGCGCCAAAGTATAAATATGGAGTTAGGTTTGCGCTGAATTCACGTAAAAAAATGTACGCTAGTTCAGCACAAACCAAGTATAAAGATGGGCTTTATTGTATGATCAAGACTTCAAAATATCAGCAAGCACGCCATTATTACCAAATTGCGTTGTTTAACCTCAACTGGCTGAGCACATATGTCAACCATGAAAAATCAATTTCCATCCCAATGCAATCTCTTCATTGCCTGCAAGCAGTTTTGAATACTGCAAACAAAGTGTTTCCATCAAAAGAGAGATGATTATCTTTCACAAATGTCACAATCTGAAGGAAACAGCCCATTCAACAGTGATTGAACCACTTTTCTCATCTTGCATTCCTTGTTTTATTCAATTGGATTTGCACCCTGGAGCTAGTGACTCCTTTATATGCTTCCCACAGTGTTATGTATGAATCCACAGAGCCCACATTTTCTGTAAGGTAAATTGTGGAGTCCACCAGAAGCCCTCTGCTATTGCTTTATCTTTTAAGTTCAGTCCCCAGGTATGCCTCACATGTCCCTTCTTTGTTATTCATTATAATTTGGGAAAATAATGATCAGAGGTGCATCTGGCCAAGAATTCCTCCTCTTGTATCTCTGTGAACTCTTCTGTTGGAATAAACATGTGATCCAGGTGGGAAAATGCCTTATGAGCCTCTTGGAAAAGAGGATTTTGTCTGTCCGGAGAATGTTTAAAGTTTCCAGATGTCGGATAGAACTAATTCATGAGTAAATTGTGCTAAATGCATAGGTGTGCATAGGATTTCTGTATGAGAAGACCTCCTATCTAGTTTGCCATCCATCACATTATTAAAGCCACCTCCTGCTATGTGTGTCTTGGAATCTGTTTCTAAGAGTATATGGCCTATCTTATCTAAAACATTATGCTGAAGTTAAGTTGGTTCATATAACTTTAGGGCCATCAATAGCTGTCTACGCCTAATATCCTGAACTCCCACATAGCAATCGCCAAGGTCGGGCCCTTTTTCTAGAGATCTGGAATGTAGGGGTTCTTCCTTATAAAAATTATCACAACTTGTGTCGCTTGGGAATCCTGCATGTGCCAATGATATATATTGTTCCCTGTTTAGACATTTGCAGTTATCGGCCATCAGGTGGGTTTCTTTCAGATACTCCGAATTGTGGGTCTGTCTATGGATATACTGTGCCACTATCCCTCTTTTAATTTTACAAGCCAGCCCTTTAGTGTTCTATGAGAGGATCCTTAGAAATGCAAGGTCAAGCTAATCATTCATGGAGGTCCTTGTTCTTATCACCTGTTTCGATTCTTTCCCACTGGAGGCCACACCACGCCTCTGCATGTTTCTGTGGAAGCTGGATTGCTACGTATATAAACATAACCAACCTTTCAACTCAACTTTATTGCCCCTCGATTCCTGCTACTATTCCTTTCTGCAGGCTCAAAACTATCCTATTCCCTAGCTCTGGAAAGATTTGTCACTGCCTCACGCTTGTCCATTTCTTCCTGGTGTCCAGTGGGAAAGTCTCTTTGTTAAGTGCCATAAATCACATTATTTGTTCCTGCTACCATCAAATCTCATATTATTACAGCATCTTAGTCTGTTTGATGAGTGTTTGCTAGCTTCCTTTTGACACCATTTTATTTCAATTTCCATCAATTGATCGCTGATGGCTTGTGCCTACCAGTCTGTCTCTTGGTTTCTGTGGCCCTTCAGTTGAAGGCCACATGGCCTGTCGGACCCTGGGTAGCTTGGTTAGTCTTTATGCTCTGCTGTGGGTGTATTTGTCTTGTCATTGCCTGCATCTTTCCTGTGACATCTTCACCGGAGAGTTTCATGTGTTGTACTGCTTTTGTACAGTCAGGGAAAAACATGATATTCAGTCCCTCAAAAGCAACTTCCTTGCACTCTTGGCCATTCTAAGAATAGCATCCCTATTGCAATATTTAAGAAATCTGGCAATGAATGTGGGTGCAGGAGCCCCTAGTTGCCGTTTTGAGTCATGGTCCTATGTCTCCGCTCTATGCTGAAGCATGTTGAAAGATATTCTGGATGTGACCAGGTACATAGCTAGTCTTCCAGAAATCTTTCTGGATGGCTAGCCTCTCTTCCTTCCGGCTTCCCCACTATGCAGATATTGTTCCATCTTGGGTGGCCTTCAGAATCTTCTATCTTTTTTTGAGTGAATTAGTAGTCGCCGTCATGTGTCATAGGGATGTGGGTATCCGTACGGAGGTTTCTTCCAAATTGGATACCCTTTGTTCTATTTATAAAACGTTGTCTACCACGTTGCATAAATATTCTCTTAGGAGTGTGACATCCCACTTCCCCAATTACCCTATTCAGGTTTCTAATGCTGGACGCATATCCTTGACTGCCTGTAAAATCACATCAGTATCCATTATCGTTTCTGAATGGACCTCCTTATTCAAATCACCTCAACATGTGTTTACACGGTTCTGTTTCTGCTTTCGTGGGACTCTTGTGTGGCAAATCTATCCAATTTACTTTGTTGCTGTGGGTGACCACTGTTATTCCCCATTGTGAGGTAGAATGTTATTGTTGTCAATGAGATTAGTGTACATGAACTATTTAGAGTTTCATAGCCCTTCATGACTCTATGTTCTTTCTCAGTTCTGGCTGTTTCAATTTCGACCGTATAGTTCACTTCGAGTCCCAGGTGCGCCCGCTTCACTAGACCTTTGGACATCTCCCCAGGCCCACAAGTATAATTCACTTTCAATCAGGACAGGGGGTTTGAAGGACAAGATGCGGGCCCCCAAGTATCATCACAGTGTAGTTTTACCAACACTTCCAGCCAGTACCCATCAGGCATTACTTACAATTGGCTGTGTCTCTTCCTCGCACCCCCAGGTCTAGGTGGGGTCCTTACAGGCAGCCCTTCCTTGCTTGGGTATGTTTGCCCTCCCAGCTCATTGGGCCGCTTCCCAGGACGTTCTTCTTCTCTGCTGGAGGGCCTACAGCAGTACTGTTATTTAGGAGTGTCCTTCACCCTCCAGCCCCCAGCGCACCTGGGTATGTGTATCCTCAGAGTATGGACCTTATTGGTTCAGTGTTTTTAGGCACTTTGAGGTCCCACCCTGCCCACTAAATACTTGCAGGGTAGTGATCGGGTGGGATGCTCCTCTCATCACCCAGTCTCACCTTCTGGCCCTTCAGTTGCCCAGGCAACATTCATGCAGAACTTCACCTGCTCCTTTGTCATTATTGCTCTTTGGCTTCTCTCTCCCTCTGCGGACCTTTACTGGCAATTTCAACCCAGGTCTGGGCCTTCCGCTTTGTCTTGGGACTGAACCGATTCCACATGCACACTGGGCACAGCGTTGCCTTCCTAATTCATAGTTTCGGACCCTGAGCTTTGTCCAGAGCCGGCTTTTTTTTGTGCACTGGCTTCAGCAGTTTTGCCCATTGCTTTACATCAAAATATAGAAGTGCAGGTACTCATTATTTAGAGTATGTATTTGCTGTTGAGAAGGGCCGCTACTCTCCCATTAGATGTATTGTAGGAATGCTGAGAAGAGCAGGTACTCTCCATTTCCAATTGGATAAGTGCAGGTACTCAGTACCAGACAGTACTTGCTCATTTAACGCACTGGTTTTGGCTCAAAACGGCCTCCAGTGCATTGGGTATGTGATTTGGTCGTCCTCTTCAGGTTCAGGATTATGGCCGTGTATAGGTACTGCGGCCTGCGCTCCACGAGCACGCCTCCGCCATGTCACTCAATTGGCCATATTCGCAGTTCACATCAAAATTAAACCTTCTCTCTCCTATTATTACTCTTCAGACACATTCCTGCCAGTGCAACGCCTGGGATCAAATATGGTCACCCTAATTAACAAATCAACAGTCTAGTAAGGCCAGAAAGTCTTTTCATGCCATCTCTTTCTGTGGATCTATGAAAAAACAGACAGTTTTGAGCTGTCCACTTTGTACACCGTTCGATTCTTGTACTGACTTATCTTGTGTAGGCCCTAGAAAACAAGAAACAAAAAACAAGTATTAGTTTTACACTTTCTTTGCCAGATTTTGAGTGCCACAAATGCAAACTCCCCTTAAGATCACATACTTATCAATTGCATCTCGCCCAGCCTCAGGGGAGATTGTGCTCTTGTTAGAGAACACTGTATCCCGTATTAATTTCGTCTTGGTACCGGAAAAACCAGAATTTCCAGTATGAGTGTGTTTTTCTGCCTTTGGCGCCGGGGACCAGGCGCGCTCCTCGCAAGTGTTGTCTCGTGTCAGAGAATGAGATCACTCGAGGCAGCACTTCACCAGGAGGACAAGACTGCACATATACAAAAATAATATTTTTACGCTGGTTTGGGGGTGGGGGAGGAGAAAGGGTGGAGGTGATTGTGGGATAAAGGATAACATTGTCTTGCAACATTTAGCTTTTACTGTTTATATCCTGCTATGTGATTGCTATTCTGTATTTACCAAATTTAGGAAACACAAGTTAATCAGTACTGCACAAACCAACTTTCTGTATAATGGATTGTTCAAATTATCTTCTGACCACATACATTTATAATAGTTGATGGAAGACAACGGAGACCCCTCTATGGTTCGGGCACGGAAAAGAATTGGGAGTGTATCTGTGGGTAGAGTTAGGGTGCACTTGGGTGTGACAGTATAGCCAATTTAAGTGTAAATGTTCAAAGTGTTTCGTACACAGTTTCTCTTTTTTTACCGTATGGCTTTGCTGACAGTGATATCCTACTATCATTGGGACGGTGGACACCTCATTCGAATTGCAAACAGAGATGTACAGGCGTGGTCACAGGAATTATGCAGTTCTGCAGCTGCTGCATGGTTTTACCGCATTTGCCACATAATCCATCATTGGCTGCATGACTGACAAATTGTAACAAAATAATTTGTTTGTAGCTCAGATGGATCAAAAGTTGCTATTAACATGCCAACGCCTTGCTGCACAGTGAATAGTTCTTTGCAAGGGTAGACTGCAGGCATATAGCTTTATCATTAAGATAATGAGGGGGGTGATCCCCAGATTTTCGGACAATCAGGATGATAATGATTTCTGCAGACAGTGTCCGACAGGGAGGTTGCCGCCACACTGGTTGCCTCCCCACCAGTCCCATTAAGAGTTTCCCACTAGGTCTCCGCCTGCTGGCCTAGTGGGAAACAGCCTACAACATTGTCTCCGGCTCATAATGGAACCAGCGGCAGTGCTGTAGAGCGCAGGGTTCACCAGCAAAGCAGACAGTGAACCTTGCAATGGTGCTGGCTCAAGAGGCCCCTGCACTGCCCATGCCAAGTGCAGGGGCCTCTTGAGCCAGCACCATTGCAAGGTTGCATGGGCAGTGCAGGCCTCCTCTCAGGCCCCCTGCACCCGCTCTCCAACAGCATTTTCATGGCACTGGTGCATAAGAGGGGCCTATGAGGCAGTAGAAATGCAGAGTAATGCAGATTGGTAGGAGAAAACTAAGAGAGAAAACACAATATTTTGTAAAATAGCCAATATTTGAGGACTTTAAAAACAAAGATGGAGTGTGTGCAGGTTATTGTCTGTGTATGTAAAAATTCCAGGTGAAATGAGACTGAAATTTCACAATGCCTGACTGAAACCACCTGTATCCAACCATTTATCAAAAATACATTTATTAGGGAGGTGTAACATCCCAAACACCCCCTGAAGCTACACCAGTGGTTGACCGGTCACCTTTAAGCTGTTTATTGCTGTATTTGGATTTTACACTGATACTAATAAAGTGAACACTTTTCCCATAGAGTATTAACCTATAGAAAAGGTTAAAATAATGAATACTATCACAAAATGTGCCACATTCTGCTGTATATTTTTTCTGGCACAACCTGTAAGAAAGGGACAAGCAGAATAAGAGGATGAGATGGCAGGTCTATGTATAAACTGCACCATGGCCACTGGAATCATGCAAATTGTGCAACAAGACAATGGAAATCTTTCACTATGCAAAGCCAAAATTATTGGCTTTATCAATGCTTGGTGATATTAGCTTTCTTTTAATTGGATGTTGCTCTTCTCATCCCATTATTTTTCCTTCGATTGCTCCAACCGAGTTATTCAACATTTTCTATTTACTTTTATTTCTCCCCCTTTTGTTTTTATTTATGTTGTTTTCTTGTGCAGTCCATTTCTCTAATTTCTTCCCTTGTAGTTGCGACGTTCCTGTGCTTTCTCTACCTGTCATTTTCTTTGTGTTGCGATGCAGGGTCGAAGGGGGACAGAAACTAGGCCAGTCACCAAAAAAAATGTTGCCAACATTAGCGAGTCAGATAGCTACAAATGTGGCCCACATTTGCAAATCGGGGCAGTTTTGAACTTATAAAGACATGCTGTAAAGATGTTTTACAAGGAGTGGAAGACTGCATGCATTTGAGCATGCTGCAGGTAATGGATGTGGTAATATCAGAGAAATCCACAGTGAAAACAGGCCCAGGAACCCATAAAGCAGACCAGAGTCACTGGAATTATGTGATTGTGTGGCAGTGGCGTTTTTTGCATATTTATATATTTGCCACATTTGCCACATCATCCATCATCTACGCATAATCTGTAGATTTTAGCAAAGATATTTGTTTCTAGCTCAAACAGTTTGAAACTTACTAAAAATGCAGCAACGTGTTGCCGCGCAATGGAAAGCCCTTTGCAGCGCTTGACTGGTCACCTTTTTGTTGCTTATTGGTGTATTTTTGTGTTAAACCGCTACTATTGAGATGCAACGAATGTCCGGAAAGTCTTAAGAGCAAAAATGACAAAATGTTGAAGTAATACTCTCACAAAATGTGCTGCATTAAGCTGCATTATTTGCCATTTCTTGCAGCACAATTTACTGAACCCTGCAGAATAATATGCCCAACCTTGCTGCATAATTCCAGTGGCCCTGAAGGCAGACCCACAAACAGCCAAGAACTGCCCACACACTGTTCTGCCAGGAAAAAACTTCTGGCACTGCCAGATTACCCTGTCCGACCCTGATTGTCATTATTCTCTCTGCTTCATGGCCCTCTTTTCTTATTACATCCTGCTTTCCGTCTTGGTCTCCCTTTTTCTCTATTTTGCTTTCTCTTTGCTCTGAATCTTTTCATTAGTTCAGGACATGCATGGGCACTTAACCTGAATAGAATTATCCTCATGGACGACAATTCAACAAAATGCCTGGGGTAGGAGAAGTCACATCACATCATGAACGTCATTTAGGGGTCGTCAGGCATTGCAGCTGCAACCCCTGGCTTGGCTTTGCGAACTCTGGCCCTGTCTTTGCGACCCTGGCACCACAGGTGGTATATTTAGTTCCAGGAACACAGTGGCAGCTCATCCTTATGGACATGTCAATTTTTATTACACTAATAGTGAATAATAACATATTATGGGCAAGCTATATGTAATTTGCCCAGAATCACAAGATGTAGTGCCAGGATTCAAGCCTGGCTGGCCCCCCATTTTTCAAGGCTGGCAAGTCTAGCCTTATCTCTTCCCTCCCCAGCCTGCCGAACTGAAGATAGTCCAATGCCTAGCAAAAAGCTAGCTCCAGAACTGTCCATTTTTTAACAACCTTTATTACGATCGTTAACCCTTAGAAGGAATTTCCTTCCTTAGTGGCTTGGCGCTGGAACACCGGATGAACTGGGAATGACCTGACACCAGAAGTCGGTAGCATGTCTGGTACAGATAGCCCACACAATTGCGCACATGAGTTATTCCGCGAGATGCTCAGGTTTCAGTAGCAGCCAGATCCTAAAGCTTCTCTTGGGAAAAATGAGGATAAAAAAATAATATAAAACTAATATACCTCAGAAAATAAAATAATTGCATGTCAGAATTAGTTACATTAACAAAACAAAAGGGCATATTTACTACAGTATCTGTAGTGATCAAAAGGGGCATTTTAGGAAAAATAAAGCATAACTGGCAATGTAAGTACATAATCATGAATTTAAATTATGATGGTCAAAACACACATAACAATTACTAATTGATGACTTGCACTGATTTAAAATGTGAAAAGGTACCTAGAACTCACTGATAAGAAACATTGATCTGGACAGCAAGGCCGCAGTTTGAACATTAAGTTGCTACTAGACAATAAGACATATGTCTGTCGGTTATTCCTTATATTGTTCTGGTGCCGCTTGAGGAAATTATTAGAGAAGTTCATTTCAAAGTGAATGAAAGGGCAGAAAAGAAGAGAGACACAACATACACCGAATAACGTCCAACAATAACAGAGCCAGGTAAGGAAATTCATTACAGTACTTGTTTCACTGTGAGTCACGACTTGCCAAACCAGAACACCATGCACATGCAATTTGGTGACTAAGGGGGGCTAATTCTGTTCGGAGTGAGTATGAGTGGTTGTGAACATGTGAATGATTGGGGGAGTCTCTGGACACATGCCCTTACCATTGCACTACCTAGCATCAGCATATCCACCCACTGCCACGCTATAAGAGCTACTGTACATTCACGGAAGCTCAAAAGAGTGTGGTGTTATGTTTGACTTTCACCCTTCAGAGCTTGTACCAGTTTGTCCCATTGCTGTGCTATGGGATTATGCCGAAGCCCTCTCAGTTCTTCCCTGTGGAGTGCCACACTCAGCATCTGCCAGGTTCGAGTTAGTGCCAAGCCAGGTTGCCATTGAAGAGGAGTCTGAGGCCTTCCACTTCATTGTGATTGCCCTTATTGCAGATAACAGCCACAGATCCAAAAATGTGGCTTCTGCCCTATGATTCTCTGTCAGACTGAAAAACACAAGAATGCAATATTCCAAGATATATTTTGAGGCACACTCTGTTATAGCAGGCAATGCATCCATAACTTCCTTCCAGTACCTGCCCACGGACCTAACATAAGTTTGATTCCCAACTTGGGGTATGACATCTCGGACATTCGGGACTGATTTCAGGAAATATTCTCTTGAATTGCTTTGGGGTCAGGTAGGCCCTATGAAGTATGTTCAATTAGATGTACTGGAACCTTTCGTTGTCGTACACCTTGTGTGGAACACTAATGCTTTTCATCATTCATTATCATGAAAAGCTCTGCCCGCATCTGTTTCCCAGCAGTATACAGTCCCTCTATTGGGATGTCAGCATGGGTATGGATGGTTTTGCTAAGCTGATATATTAAGCTCCTGCTGTCCCCCATGGTATATACAGTTGGAGCAAGTGTGTGTTTTGGGCTTAGTGTAAGTTGCCTTCCAGATGAACCGATATGCCATGACCAGCATTGAAATTATTAGGAACTGCCGCCTGTGTACGCCATTTTGTTTAACCAACACCTAAAACGGGACCTGGGAACTCCCTTAAATAAGTCTCCTTTTACCAAGATGCCCTCCTCTTTTCAAAGACCCAGGTCCCACTGTGAAAGTCATTGTTTGTGTTTAGGATTGCCTGGTAGTATGATAGCAGGCTAGGCCATAAAGAAAATGTAATTCGTGTTTTTCAGGTTACACCTGTAGCATTCCAGTAAAATCTGTAGCAATCAGGGTGCTCCAGATCATCTATCATTCTATATAGTTTCCAAAAAGAAGAAAATTCTTGGGAGCTGTAGAGGAAGGTTTGAAAACGGTATAATGGGGGGATCATTACCATCTACGAAAGAGCGAGACTTCCTCTTGTCGACCCCTGAAATGTTTTAAAAGAATATTATTTAGGAACATTAAGGCAGCTATAGCTTTGGTTAGGTTGCTAGCTAACAGATCCTGATCCGAATGGAAGAATCATATCACAAGGAATCAAAATGTTGATTTGTCGCCCTGATTATTCCTACTTCCAGGTCGATTCTGTTCTTTGCATTGAGAAGGCTTAGAGGGAACAAGCAAGATTTTGAGCAGTGAACCCCTAACTAAGGTGCTTCCGAAACTCAAGTAGAGTTCAAGCTATGTGGGTTGTGTCGTTCTGTACATCTTTAGTGTAAAACACCATGCAGTTGGAATACAGCGACGCACATGGGTGATAGTGATTTAATCCAGTTGCCTCCTTCCAGCTGCAATTTAGCAGGGGAGATAACAGACATCCCTGCCAAGACACTTTCATTACATTGAATGAAGCTGAAAACAGTCTTCTGATTGTTACTATGGCCTTCAGATCAGTGTACATCAATCTGATCCAGCAAATCACGTTGTGGTGAAAGCCAAATCTCTCCAGGATCACAAACATATAAAGACAATTGAGGGTATTGAAAACCTTCTCTATGTCCAATACTAAGATGGTCATTGGGGCCAGATGGTGGGAGCAGCCTCTAGTATTCAATGCAACCTTCTGATGTTCAGGGAGTTACTTTTACCTTGGATTAATCAGTATTGATCCATGTTAATCAAGCCTGATATCCTCAACATTTTGCAGCAAACATAGAAGTGCCAAATTGCCATTGTAGATTTTTTATGTGCAGGAAGGGACTCCTTCCTGCACATAAACAATATATCCCCTCAATGCAGACACCCTTGCACTATAGTGCAAAGATGCCTGCATTGTTACAGGCAGCTTAGTTCAGTGCTGGTGCAGGGGAAAACGTAGGGGTGTGCTGTATTCCTGTAAATACATTGCATCCCTGTGTTTTAAAAGTGGCACAGCTCGGCACTGCTATTTTTGGCACAGCACTGTGCTGCACCACTTTGTCATAAATCTGGGCCTTTTTTTTTTTTTACACCTGCCTTGAGGTAGTGCAAGAGTTTGGAGCTCATTACGAGTTTAGCGGTCAGACCACCAGACGGTCATAGTGGTGGCCAACAAAAGACTGCCATGTTGGCAGTTATACAGACTGCGGTATTACGAGTTGCACAGGCAGGACTCACAAAAGTCATCCAAATATCCAACACCACCAATACTTTGGAGGCCGGGAAATAGGTGGTCCAACCACCGGCAACGACAGCCCATGAACCAACCACCGAACCTATGACAAGTACACAGTTGCTGTGGTGGTCTGCCAAAGGCGGTTCGCGGTCAACAAAGTAAAACACAGCACCACATTGGATGAACTTGAAAACAACACAGCTTACATACACTGCCACACCCGACAAACCTGCAAAGTACACTATAAAACACACCCCTTCATAAACCACAATCGTTTACATCTACAATTCCAAAACCCAAGCCATAGCACATCCGAAAATCACCAAACCATAGATTAGGCACCCCCACAACTTTCCCTAAGCACATATCCCACAACCTCAACACACTCCTTTTTCCAATCACAACCATTTGCTTTTCCCATCCCAATTAACCTCACAGTCACCTGTTCATTTCCCACCACTTATTTTTTAATCCCCACCAAGTCCCCGCAGAAAAATCCCCGTTTCACTGAAAATGAATTAAGAGTCACAGTGGATGAAACCATAAGAGTAGAGCCACATCTATTTGGGGCCCAGGTCCAGCACACTACTTTCACCAGCAAAACAGAAATATGGCAAAGGATAGTCAACAGAGTGAATGCTGTAGGCCCCACCACATGCACAAGGGATGACATCAGGAAGAGGTGAAAAAACCTCAGGGGGAAGGTCCATTTTATGGCACTCAGACACCAGCTGCATGTCCAGAAGACTGACGAAGGGCTCCTCACCTCCTCCCTTACAGCTCACATCCCTTGAGGAGAAGGTCGTGACCATCCTGCATCTTTAGGCCTTGACAGCAATACCTGGGGAAGTGGAGTCGGGTAAGTCACAACAACAAAATATTACCAAACGATATTTTCATGGAGGCTCACATATCACCTATTGCCTACTTCACTGTCAAACCACTCAACAGCCCAGTGTCCATATGCCCATAAACCCCTGCCTGGCCTCCAACATGTGATCTAGACTCAACTGGGGCAACAACAACTCTGTATAGTGTATGTCGTACAAGTATTGACAACACTACTATTCCCAGCAGGCACTGTTTCACCATTGCAAAAACCTGAACAGTGTATCCTACTTGAAATGACCTTGATTGTCACCTCCACATTGGAATGTACACACCTGAGAGGATGCCATCTGTATACTGTGCAGATAGGACGGGCACTGACAGGAATGCTGAGGCCAGGAGGCACTGCTACTCTCACTCTACTCAGCCACAACAGAGTCTCTTGCTCCAATGATTCTTCTCCCTCTACTCAGCCTTTAAACTGTACTCACCTGAGAGGATGCCATCTATATAGGCACTGATTGGAATGCTGAAGCCAGGAGGCACTGCTACTCTCACTTCACTCAGCCAACTCAGTATCATCTGCTATAATGGCCCTTCTCTCTCTACTCAGCCTTTGAACTCTACTCATCTGAGAGGATGCCATCTGTATACTGTGTGGATAGGACAGGCACTGACAGGAGTGCCAAGAGGCACTGCTACTCTCACTCCATCCAACCAACACAGTGTCCTCTGCTACAATGAACCTTTTCCCTCTACTCAGCCTTCAAACCGCACTCACCTGAGAATATGACATCTGTATACTATGTGTAGCATTTGAAGTAAAATGATGGTAGATCCCAGGAGGGACAGTCCCTGTAACTCCAACACCCAGGCCAGTGTCCATATGACATTGTGCATCTGTCTATGAACTCACAAATGAAGTTTAACCACCTGGAAGGTCCAAGATACAGATCAGGGTACACTCTGTGATGTGGCTAAACACCTAGGCCCGTATTTATACTTTTTTTGCGCCGCATTTGCGTCGTTTTTTTAAGCAAAAACGGCGCAAACTTGCAAAATACCATTGTATTTTGTAGGTTTGCGCCGATTTGCGTCAAAAAGCGGCGCAAATGCGGCGCTAAAAAAAGTATAAATACGGGCCCTAGATCCATCTTGAGCAGCTAAGCCAAGATGAAATTGGCAGCAGACACATTCACAATGCACTGATCATGTTATGATTACAGACACATATACAACAATGTCCAGGGTCTGCCTGCATAACAATCAACTTGGTCTTAAAATGACCTAAACCACATCCTGCCCAGCCACGGTTTAGCTTGCACTGATGGCAATAAATAAGTTTATGACCATCCTTCCAAGTACTAATAAACTCAGACATTCTGAAGTTAGTTGACTGAAATGGAATTGGTATGTTACCCAAATGTCGGGCAGTACACCTGACAGCATGTGTGCCTACCACATAAGGGAAATCTGCAAATACAATGTGTATTTGGCCTCAGCCAAATGTCACTGTTTACTATTGGAGGTAGATGTCACAATACAACCTTTAAAATCGGATCTCTCACCTCAACAGGTCTAGCTGCCACTGCGAATCCTGAACCCACTGAAAAGACTGCTACTACCCCCATAGATTAATCCATCTGTGAGGACACCACTCCAAGGCATCTGGACTATGGGACGGTTCTGGCCCATCCGGCACCCTGTTCTGATGACACTAGTGACCCTCACTGTGACCACATTGACTCCTCCCAGCCCAATTTCTTCAACGTCTCAGGCAGCCAGTAGCCCTCAAAACTGTGTCCTGAGGATTGTGACAACCATCTCTTGCCCCTCAGGCCAGGATCCTGAATCCCGGCAAAACACCTCCAACAATGACGGTCCTGGAACCAGTGGTAGGGGGCAAGGTGTGCCAAGGGCACAGACACGTGGGGGTAGGGTGCGTGGTAGGGATGGTGTGGGCTTGCAGCATGAAACTGCTGGGGATGGTCCTGGCCAGGACACCATCAGCCAAGTCTTGGGAGTCTACCAACAATCCCAAGGCGTGATGGGCCAGGTACTTGCTGAACTCAGGGAGATCAAGCAGCTGCAGATGGACTTCCATTGTGAGTTGCCTGGAAAAGTGGGAGGCCACCAACACCATCTTGACCTCCCTAACAGGGGTATTCAGGGAGATCAGAAGTACAATGATCAGGGACTGTGAGCAACACCAGCCCTTCAACATTTGTGACAGCCACTGGAAGGAGGCCCTGTCAGGGGAAGCACCCACTTCAGACACCCCTCCCTTTGTAGCAGCAGATCCCTCCCACAAATGAGGACGTCCACAGAAGACACCAGGTGGTGTGGATGGCAAGACGTCAACAACTGCCAGCAAGTGACCTCTTCTTGAAGGAATGTTTTTGTGTGCCACAGATTCACTATGTTGACTGTTCTTTAACCACTTTCCATTTTCTATGGTAGTAGGACACTGGAGTTTGGACTTCAAATGATGTGACAGCTACTAATTTGATTTCATCTACCATGACTGATCCCTTCACTTCACATTTTTGTTGAGTCTCACAATTAAGTCATGTACATATGTAAATAAACACACCTATCACACAACAGTGCCTACTACAATTTTTCAACATTTTGAATGGTTGAATTGTAAACCCATGTGATGCACATGAGAAGGACATAAGATGGTAATAGAAGGAGGGATATGTCTCAGGTAGTGTCACGCTGAGGAGAATTAGCAAAAACAATGACAGAAGTGTATGGTCACACAAAACATTTTTTGCACAGTACAGCACAAAGGCTGTTACGATGTCTGGACTGGCATAGCCAGGAATGGCAGAACCATCTTGAGTCAGGCTAGATATCACAAAGGTACCGTCCCCCAGACCACAGAAGAAAGGGCTTTGTCAGACCTTTGCCCGGTAGAATAGGCTACATAATTAGTGTATCTTGTCAAAAGCCAGAGCCTTATCAATACAAAAATCATGTCTGCCAATTTGACATATACCATGGCACAGACAAAGGGCAGAAAACTGCCCCTGAACATAGGTCCATCCCATTACAATAAGCAAGTATTTGGTGACACAAACCTGTATCAGTGTTGTTGCACATGCACTGTTGCTTGCAATGAGGAAACACATTGACAGATATAAAATGTTCATACAGGATATTTGTCAACCCCATGTGAAGGGAGAATGCATGGATTGCACTGGATGACATGTTTCAAGGGCACATGATCACACACATATGAGACAACTGCACCAGCTCACCATGTCCAAAAAGTGTACTATGCACTTCAGAATTCCGTCCACCCACTGCCCAAGCTGCTTTGGCACAGGACTCATATCTATGACCAACATTACCTGGTTCAATCCATGTCTACTTCATATGTCAGAACAGCAACAGCTACCTGCCAATGTCACAACTCTGAAATGCCCACACGAGGATGGCATGGTGAAGAGACCTGGATAAAACACAAAGAAAGGAGTTTAGGCACGAAATATCATACTTATAACCCAAACCTCATTTCAAACGTATGTAGATCCACTCACATTGCAATGAGACTGACACAAACAAAGCAGATCATCGAGGTAGCTACATTTCCAAGTCTGACTGAGCAAGCAAACCTTGGCTGTATACTGCATAGCTTCATATCCCGTTGTTAGGAAACAAATACCCATCTCACCCCATCCTGACCCCTACAGTTCACCATAAAGTCACATTAATCACATAAACATTACATACTTACACTCAAGTGAAGTAGTAATTGTTGAGATCTGCCCACAAATCTTCACCCTCCTCTTCATCACTGTCATCCTCACTTGGCATTTCAGGATTCTTACCCAGTGGTACTGCTAGCTCCCCCTCATCTGGAATATATGGGATATCTCTCCTCACGGCAGTGTTGTGGAGCATACAGCAGTTCACAATGATCTCACATACTTTTTTGGGTGAGTAGAGGAGGGCTCTACCTGTCTTGTCCAGACACCTAAATCTGGCTTTCAGGAGCCCAAAAACCCACTCCACGATACCCTGTGATCCTCCATGGGCATCGTTGAAGCAAACTTCCCCTGGCGTAGTTGAGTTCCTCACAGGTGTCAACAACCAATTGACGGTTTGGGTATCCAGAGTTCCATGTAATGGAACGGGACATATGTGTAACTATGAGTCTCTCTCATCCCAATTTTTTGCTGCAGACGTTGCATACAAACAAACATGACATATGTGACTTTCAAACCAGACAGGCCCTCTCCTGGAACAATTGTGACATCAGATGTGGAAATGCGCTGTTCGGCATGATGAAGGCATCATGGACTGAACCTGCATAACGGGCACAGACCTGTGATATCTAGAGGTCCGCCTGACAAACAACTTGGACATTGATGTAATGGAAGTACTTCCTGATATGATAGACTTATTCATGGCCATGTGGTGGAACCAAGGCAACATGTATACCATCAGTAGCTCCCGCAACATGTGGGATATGTGCCAAACCATAGAACTCAGCCTTCACAAGGACAAAATCCTCATGTTGAGGAAACTGAATGGAGCTGGCCAAGTGTTTTAACATTGCGGAGAGGACATCCTTCAGTAAAAGACTGAACATGGCAGGGACATCCCAGCAGATAGGGCCACTGTATTTTGGAAGGACCCTGAGACCAGGATGTGCAACACTGCCATGACTTTTGTAATGGGTGGTATGCTATTTGGATGATGAATTGCACATATCAGATCTGCTTCTAACGGATGACAGATATCCACAATTGGCTGTCGATTCAGACGGTAGATCTGGATAACGTGTCTTTCTTCCCTGGACTGAAGGTCTGGCAGTAGACGGTAGATAGGCGGATGTCTGAACCTTCCTCTCCTTGGGTACCTATGTAGGATAAGTAATGAGTTTAGCCATAACTCTATTTGTTCCTTGCAACATACATTAGGCATGTAAATGACAAACTGTGGCAAGGCATGTCATAGGTCACAACTGTAAATGACACATAATCAACATGTTTCCACCTTGCTTTGCCACAAATGGGTACACATCATTTATCTGAACAGCAAGAATTTGTGCATAATACTTGCCACTTGGACTGTGGCTTGATGTCTCAAAACTTAAATATCCTGGGGGAGGTGGGGAGGCTGTGCCGCAAAACAATTTGCCACATGTGTCAGGCAATGTACGAAAATGGTGTCCAAGTCAAGGACCCACATTACAGGTCAGGACAAGCACTTATCATTAGTATTATCACAATGTTTGACAGTATGAACCACCTGCGACCGCCGGCGAAAGTCATCATGGTGGTAGGCAGTTGCAACAGTGGCGGACACAGCCTTAGGCTAACATTGTTGCCAGTGGGGTCGCAGGCCAATGTCTGTGTCTGCTGGAGGTGACGGCCACGTATGTGGCGGACGTGACCGCCATGTTCTGAAATATCCCTCAGGTGACTCCTGACACTCCTGCTAGCAAGACCTCCATGACCCGAGCTGCTGTGTATCACCTCTGGGAGCAATCATGCCGCATCCAACAGGTGATAGGGCCCGTCTTTTCCCCAGAGGTGCAGATGAAGCTAGTGGAGACCTACCTGTATGAACAGCTCTATGGTACACATTAGAGGAGCAGGTAATCACCTTAAGTCCACTTGTTTCACTGTATTTCTCCATATTGTCCATCCTCACAGGCTAGATTGTGCCCATGTGTGCCAGGATGAAACATCAATGCCATGGAGGTGGAGTCAGTGTGGCATCAATGGGAGAGTCAATGTTCATGTAACTGTGTTCAGTGCCAGATGTTGGGTCCTTAGACTTTGGTGCGTGTATCGGTTTTCAGTGTACCCGGTGGTACCTTATGTTGGATGCACAAAACTAGGTGAGGTGACATAACATCCATCCCCATAAATCACTTGACACATGGATGTTGTCAATGTGAGACCACATGTATTTGCATTACAGCATGAGCTGTGTATGCATGTTGTATGTGTCTGTTGTGTGTCAGTGAGCTATGTGTATGTTGCCTGTCAGATTTCAAACCACATCCGGGGTTACTAAGCTGTTATTCAGAAGGCGTATCCTGACTAACTCTGTCCTTCAGGTTATCACATAAAAACGACCAGGGCCTGTCAAATTTATCTTCCAGAAGGGGTCCAAGTCTAAACTGGCGTTGAGTCTTTTTGACTATGCAATTGTGACACTGTGCCTACTGCCTATATCCAAGTATGTCTTGTGAACCAATCTAGGCTCTGTTAACAAATGCAGCTAACTGAGGTTCTTTCCCTGATAAGTATGTACATGGTTTTAGTAGGGAGACAATGATGTATGTATTATGTGCACTTGGCATCACTGTCAATTTGTGTCTCTGGCCCCTGACATGTCCCTTACTCCCACAGCCCTGTTGACAGCATCACACTGGTCATATTTGTCCTGTGCAAGCTTATTGCATAAATGATAGTCCCATAGTGCAGACAGTGTGGTGAATCCTGGGAACCCGTAATATGTGACTCATTGGTTTGGTCGCATAGCAGATAATAGACCAAGCATGCCTTTGTTTGTTGGATGCCATCTCTGTAGGATGGACACATATGTCCAGAAGCATGTTCTGTGGCACAGGTACATGATACAGAACTCCACCCCGAAGTGGCATGAGTATGCATTTCTCAGTCCACATGTCCAAACTTGGGACATGCCAGTTCCTTCATTGTTACCCATGTGTGAGTGTGTGAGTGTATAATGCCTTCATGCCCTAGGAGGGTATCATTCAGAAGCAACAGAGGTATGATATGTCTCATGGTTCCTCACCTTGCTGTCAGATTGCTAGAGCATGTACCACAAGATGTCATGGGGCCTATCTAGTCAGTGGAGGGTCTTAGCAGGGAGGTGGATAGTTTTGCAGATTGGGAAGTGTTTGTAGTCATGTGTCTCTACTCATTGGCTGGTATGTGGCACACTTGAGAAAATTATGTTCCTAGCTTTGTATACTGACATGCGTGTGTGACTCAGCCACTTTGGATGGTACTTGTGGACATAATTTATTGTCTTGTCATTTGTATCCATGCAGGTCAACGCCCATCAGAAGAAAATGATTTGCAGAGCCGTCTCCAAGAAGGTGCAGACCCTGTAGGTCCACTGCTGGCGGAGCACCCACTGCAGAAAGAGGTGGGAGGACCTGAGATGCTGGGCCCAAAAGATCGCGGAACTCCAGCTGGGGCTTTCCTCGCAACGTGGGTGGGATGCCCATCAGAAAATGACTCCCCCCCCAAATGCCTGCATTCTGGCGGTGGTCTACCCAGAGCTGGATGGGCATTTGAGGGCAGCACAGCAGCCACAAGGGGGTGAGTAGACAGCACATTCCTGCCTGTCCCTTTGTCAGGTGATTGAGTGGGTAACTGACTGCTCCCCTTAACAAGTAGGGATGAGCCATGTGTCAGCCAGCTGATGGGATATTGTTTGTGTTGACATGCCATGTGTATCAAACTTGTTTACTTTGCCTTCTGAACCTGGGATCTGATACAAACCTGGGGGGAATCCTTAAACAACTTTCTTTGCAGGGACCACAAATGGCTGTTTACAGTGATCTTTCATGGACTTTTTGTTATTGTAGTGGGTGTAATTCCTGACCCACAGATCACTTCCCCTGAAAGTCACAGACAAAAGGCAAGTGGGTTATGGATCACTGTCCTCTGCCATGTGTGTGTGCATACGTGTATGCAGACATCTGTCACCCAGAAGCAAGTTTTCTAGAGTGTATGATGTGTGCCTCACTGCAGTCTGTGATGTGTTTGTGCCCAGCACAGATGTGACATGGCTTATATGGTTAATGGTTTGAAGATGTAGCAAACTACTTTCCCTGGGTAAGTGGGGAATATCCATTGAGTAGAATTATGTCCCATGACTGTAGCCAACATTCCTTGCACCTTAATGTCTGCATGTGTCCCTTTCTCTTTAGGAAACATCCTTATTCTCCAATTTCATGCATGTTCTACCCATGTTGAAGGGATGATGTCTGTATTCCCTCACATATATGTGCATGGAAAACTGTCAGTGGAATATCACATTTACAATGCTGGACCATTTCATGTTGTGCCACAGACAGGAGCGTGTCAGCATTGATTATTGCCTGACAGATACCTTCATGCATCATAGTATGTCATTTGTCATGTAGGACTGTAATAGCAATGATGGACATGACATTTAGGCCCAGATTGTGGAACCACTCTGTGTTCATCTATGCCCTTGTTGTGGCATCTTGTGGAAAAGTGCACTGCACACGCTGTATAATTGAGGATTGCTCCCAGACTGTTGTCATGGATCATGGAGTGACCTGCAGTGAAGTTGACATCACATGTATTTGTGTTTAGGCATTCACTCACAGACAAATACCAGGGTTGGCATACCTTGGATGTGGATAGTGATGTTGCTTCTCATTGGACAACAGGTTGGGGTCCTTCTATTTTTTCTTGTAAGTTCGGTGTCTCTCCAACATGCACGGTACAGATGCGTACCACAGAAACACTCAGATGATGTCATTGTAATGGGTGTTAGACATTAGTGGTGACTATCATGGGGCTGACTGATTCATTGTTCTGTTCTGGAGATATCTCTCCCTGATATATTGGACCTAAAATCAATGTTGTTCCTTACAATGACACATGTGAGGCCTATCAGAATGACATTGATACTACCTCCTTGACTCTATTGCGACAGGTGTCACTTTTGAGCTGTACCTTGGTGAAATGTGTCCATTTTGACATAGATATTTCCATGTCAACTACTCCAGGATGTTTCATTTTTGTATGTGCGATAGCTGGATTTCATTGGCATCATCTCAAATTGTTGGTACCTCATGTATGTGCAAAATAGATGTGTGCATAAACTTGTGTATGAAATATGGAAAGCTCCTTTACCAAGTGATTGCATAGTTGGCTACAACTGAACTGAGGTATGCTGCATGTGGCACAGCTTTGAGGACGGAGAGGTAACCTAGTTTTGTGTGGTCACTGTGATTGCAAGACTTCAGCCATGCACTTGTAGTTGTCTGGGATCCTGATTAGCCTGTGAGTAAGCTTGGTAAGTCCAGATGGCGTGCATGCATATGGTGTGGTACATGAAAGTGACACTTTATGGAGCCTACTTGACATTATGGTATTGTTTGTCAATTAGAGTTGTGATTGAGGTATCATCATGTATATGTTATGACCCTATTTCTCATTCTTTTTGCAGCATCAGCAAAGGAAGGCAAAGAAGACAGGACATAGCAAAGTGGCGAAGTATCTGTCCACAGGACCTCGGGTGCAGATACCACTGACACAGAGGGACCCTGTGGCCTTTAGGGCAAGGGGAGTGCCATAGGGGAGACAGGATTGACATCCTTATCATCAGATTCCTCCTCCAGTGGCCACTCCCTAGTGGTGGTGGACCCATCGGGGAACCCCCAGTGCCATCCTTGTCAGCAATGACCCATTCTATCACGGCCCTCCCTGTTGCTCCCCTCACAGTTGGCTGTGCCCGCTCACCTGAGAGTAAGAGTCTCCTTTGCCGCAGGCACCTCCGCACTAGCCTGTTACCCCTGCTGCCCTCAGTGAAGAGGATATTGACTTCCTGAGGACGATCTCTTTGGGTCAGACTTCAATTTTGGATACCATCCAGGGATTGGCAAGTCAGCTACAACAGAATAATGCATTCCTGGAAGGCATTCATGGTCCAATCTCTGACCTACAAAGATTTCTTCAGGCTCTGGCCTCAACACTGACAGCAGCCAGTCACTCCTAGCTTCCACCACCCTCTACCTTCCTCTTCCCAATCCAAATCCCCCCACCTACGCACAGTACACAAACAGATCCTCATTCATCCACCTCAACAAATGTAGCACACACAAACACATGCACCACAAGACACACTGGCATGTACCTAACCAACATCCAGCCACAGGCACAGCAACACTCACAACTGGCCCTGACACCCCACCACCCCCAGCATCACACACACAACATCAAACCTACATACAGACACCACAGCAACAGTCACTGACACAGCCACCACACACATCCTACCTGCAGACACTATCCCAGTAGACCCTCAGACATCCCCAAGCACCCAACCCACAGATACCAAAACTACAGACACACCTACATCCACCACATCTACCAGACCTGCAGCTACCACCCCAACAAACACCTACTCTCCCACCACAGCTGAGCCCATGTCTAAGAAAATGTTATTCACCTCCATTTTTAGCCTCTCCAACTCGATCTGATGTTTCCTGGCTTCTCTCCTGTCCTCCAGCTCTTCAGGAGTCAGGCCCTTTGAAACACTGCTGCTGCCTGGCACAGAGGGTACCCCCCACTGACAGCTCCTGCACCCTCAGCACATCTTCCCATGGATTTGGCTCCGTGATTTCCCCTGTCAGAGCCTCAGAATGCCCACTGGCATTTCTGGCTGCTACCCAGGCCCTCAGTGCCTTTTGTAGCTCCTCCTTCTTGGTGAGGCCTCTAACTTGGACTTTGAGGCTTTTGCAATCTGACTTCAGTTCCTTCATGGTGTAGGTCTCCAACCTATCCTCCTCAAAAACCAAATCCATGGATGTAACTGATGGTGCTCCTGTCTGAGACATGATGTAGTAGGATGTTCAACTTGAACTCAAGACAAAAAATAAATCAAAGGAAAAATCTAAACACTAAAACCCTGTATGTGGTACGTAGTGGTCTGTGATATGGTAGGTTTGTACATCAATCACTGTAGGTCAAGTGCAAATGCAAGTCCTATCCCCACAGAAATGGGGTCTCTAGTTGGCAGTGTGTTTGCACCCTGTCCAAGAAAGGACCCTCACTCTAGTCAAGATAAGGGAGATACCCAGCTCAGATAACCCCTGCTCACCCCCCTTGGTAGCTTTGCATGAGCAATCAGGCTTTTCTCAGAAGCAAGGTGTAAAGCATTTGCACATAACACACAGTAATACAGTGAAAACACTACAAAAGGACATCACACCAGTTTTAGAAAAATAGTCAATATTTATCTTTGTAAAACAAGACTAAAACGTTAAAAATCCAACATACAGTACTAAAGTTATGAATTTTGCAAGAATAAACTTAAAAATACAGGGGTATATTTATAAGCCCCTAGCTCCACTTTGCACCACATGTGTGGCATTTACTTTCATGCAAATGTGGCATATTTATACTCTGTTTGCGCAGAAATGCCGCATTTTTATTTTACACTATTTCAGCGCAAACTTAACTCCATATTTATATTTTGACACTAGGCCAATCTAGCGTCAAAATATTGGAGTTAAAGTCATTTTTTGCTTGCGGAAAACTTCCTTGCGTCAATGAGATGCAAGGTAGGCGTTCCCGGGCAAAAAAAATACTCCAAGACCCAGGCGCCTTATTTATCCTCCCATGCAAAAATGGTGCACAGGAGGGAGGCGGCCCTAAATGATGGCTTGCTTAGCGCCATTATTTAACGCCTGGGTCAAGGCAGGCGTTAGGGGATCTGTGGGCCTTTTTCCATGGTGGAACACCATGAAAAGAGCCCACAGGTGCCCTTCCCAGGCCCCAGGGACACCCCCACCCACACAAGAGGGACGGCGGAGGATGAGGAACCCCATCCTAGGTAAGTATAGGTAAGTAGAGGTATTTTGTGTTATTTTTTTAAAGTGCCACAGAGGACCCGGAATTGGGCCCCCCTACATGGCACTGGTTACAATAGCCATGCCCAGGGGACACTTGTCCCCTGTGCAGGCCATTGGGGTGGTGAGCATGACTCCTGTCTTTTTCTAAGACAGAAGTCATGTGGTATGGTAAGTTTTGCATCAAGAAATGATGCTAGGCAGGTTAAAGTCTTTTTTATTGACTGTAACCAGTCGAACATAATTTTTTTGGTGTGTCCTGGAATGGTGCAAGCCGGCGCTATACTTCTTGATGCAAAACTGCATTAGTGCAGTTTTGCGTCAAAAAATATAAATATGGGCCCATATCTACAAAGTGGTGCAATGCTTGCATTGCGCCACTTTGTAAATCCTTGTGCTACATTATGCCTCCGCCAGGCATAATGTATGCAAGGGGGGAATTCCCCCGTTAAGGGGGCTGAAAAAATGGCGGAAGGAAATCTAAGAAATTTCCTTGTGTCATTTTTTCTGCACTTTTAACACCTGCTCAGTGCAGGTGTTAAAAGGGGGCATACCAGTATTTACAATTGGCCCCTATGTACTCTGCAGGAGTAGCGCCAACATTTGGCAATTGCCGTCCTGGGGCCCTCCTGTTGCCACTTTCCTGCCTTTCCGCCGACCAGATTGCAGAAAGAGAAGTTGAAATATGGGCGGGGTGCTACTGCAGGCACCACCTCCATTTTCTGCAGCTCTCCTGACCGCCGCCACGACGGTAGGACTGGAGTTGGCAATGGTGGCAGTCTTGTGGTCTTGCGGTCTTGTGGTGGTCGGATCCCCACCATCCAAATCGGGCAGTCGGACTGCCGAGAACATGGCGGTCGAACCGCCACAGTTGGCACGGCGGTCTTGGGACCGCCATACTCCTAATTAGGCCCTTAGTTTTGGTGTGTCATCAGATGCAGAATTTTGCAAGACGTCATTCGTCGTATCATACAGCCTGCTGTGAATGCGTTCAGCTATTGCAATGACATACTACTTTTCAGAGCTACACAGAAGGACCAGGATAGAGTTCTCACACAAGCATGCCTTTTACTTACTAATGCAGGTTTGACTTTGAATGCAGACAAGTGTGAGTTCCACTAGACAAGCTAACATTCTTTGGCCATATTTGTTTTGGAAGGGGAATGACGCCTAATTCTGCAATAGTATAAGCATTGTCAATTGCTGATCCCCCACAAGATGTTTCTATGGCACGTTCATTTCTTGGCATGGATGGTTACTGTTCAGTATAAATACAAGACTTTGCCACAGTAAGTGCTCCATTACGAGAGCTGAAAAAGAAAAATGTTTCATTTCAGTGGTCACAAGAATGTGAGAAAAGAGAATCAAACAAGCCATTGTAAATGCTGCTGAAATGGCATACTTCAATCTGAAGCTTCATACAGGGGTTGTTGTTGACGCTAGCCCAGGATGGTTAGGTGACATCCTTGCACAGCACAGCAGACGCTCAAATGCTCAAAGGCATATCGTGGCATGCTAATAGAGGTTTGTCCCAAACAGAATGTGCTTACTCACAACCTGAGAAAGAAAATTTAGCGGTGGTATGGGCTTGTGAACATTTCCATGTGTTCCTGAAAGGAAAGCATTTTACTCTGGTAATTGATCTTCAAGCTTTACTGACTATCTTTGGCAATCCAAAAATCCACAGTTCTGACACAAGGTCAAGGTCAAGGTCCGTCTAAGACTGCTGAAGCCTAAATTAATTTCATTGTAAAATCAAATATGCCAGCTGCTAACTTGTTAGCCCAGATTATTGCTGCCCGAGCCATGATAGTGACATACTGAAGTTAAAAGACATCACCTAATGATGATTGTGTACGAATACTCAAGTTTTCCATTATTCGAAGATCTCTCATCCACAACTCCTGAATGAGTCATTGAGAGTCTAGTTGACATCTTTGCGACATGGGGCATTCGAGCTATTTTGAAGTCTGATAATGGCTCACCTTTTAACAGTTAAGAATTCAAGTAATTCCTGGAGCATCTGAATATAAAGCATTAAGAGAACACCTTTGTGGCCGCCGGCCAATGGACTTATTGAGCGTTTCATGAGCACACTAAAGAAAACAGTGCAGCAAGCTCAGTTTGAAAACTGTATTAAATTCTACTCTACAAGCTTGTCTTTCAAAACGTCACTCGACCACAGGTGAAAGTCTTGCGAACTTGATGTTCGGGAGAGCAAGGAAAATCGAGTTACCTCATTGAACAAACAAGAAAGAAAGAAGTGAGAAAACGATTCATACAAGGGACTTGGTTACCAAGCAGAAAATGAAAGTATATGCGAACAAGAGGCAACATGCAAAGAATATCGCTTTTAAGAGAGGAGATTTGGTGATCACTTGACAGATGTGAAGAAGGAAACCTGTTGCTCCATATGATTCTGAACCTTTCCACGTGGTGTCTACCAAGAGACACATGTTGACTGCTCAGCTCCCTGGGAAGTCTGTTGCCATAGACTCTTCTAACTTTAGGCCTTTGATTCATCGGTCTTCAAACCGAGATGGTGAAGGAAAGACTGAACCTGAGAACTCAATGACTTCCGTCTTCAAAAATCTCTGACACTGAAGATGACAGCTCCTAGTAACCAGATCAGGTCAACTGAACCAAGCGGCACGAAGGTTGACTGGAAAGATTTAGTTTTACATGCTTATACAGATTTTGTGAAAAACTTTCATTTTATATTTAACTAAGAGGGAGATGTAGCGACTTACAAGTTTTATGACTGAACCCTTTTGCCTCTAAAAGGACTCCATAAAAGTGTGACGTAGTTATTACAGCAGTATACAAAAATAGGGGTTGGTAGTGGTGGTTAGACGGGGTGCACTTCCCACATGTTAGGCGAATATAATCAATAGTAGTTCATGTCAATGATCGTGCAGAAATGGGGTGAACTATGGTGCTATGCTGTAAAATATGCTCCACTACCCAAGAGCATGATGTAGTGCTTCCAGAGAAACACTATATAAGCAAATTTTACACAGAAGCCGCAGCACTCAAAACAATGCTTGTAATAAACATGCCCTCCAGTTGAGTTGAGTGTAGTGGAATCCTTTATTTAGTAAACATGGACATCAACGTCATAGGATGAGCATTCACTTTTTCAAGGCTCATTAATGAACACAGGCTCTGAAAAATAGTACTCACATCTATGGGACGGCACAGGAAGTAGGAGGTAAATGAGGTCAATGACTAGTAAACGTAGCAGGTTCGACTTCACTTCCTGCACGGTTGCGTTCGCCTCACACCAGGCCCCAGACTTACCATGGTCTTGGTTAGCAGGGTTTACCTATCACCCTGCTACGTTTACAAGTCACCTGTTGTGATGAAATCGTGTAGGCTTGGATTTTGGAAAAATGCTCATCCAATTACTTTGATGTCCTTCTCTATTAATTAAAGGATTCCACTACAGCCAACTCAACTGGAGGACATGTTTATTATGAACATTGTTTTGAGTGCTGCAGCTTCTGTAGTTATTAGAGCTGACCGCTGTGAAAGCTTGGTTTAGACTGCTGAGCTTGCTGTTACATGCAGAAGAATAAAGACGTGTAATATTCAGCTCCATGTGTGGCGCAGTCATTGGTGAGTACCTAGGCTGGGGAGGACACCACAGAAGGAAGGTGATAAAGCCCATTCTAATTGAAATATTTCCCTATTTTCTCATCTATGGTCCCCTGATGGCTATATGTTCGAGCATTGCAGGTTGTAGCTCCCATGTCTGCATGGGGGTAGGGACCCTTTCCCATTACAGTTCTGTTACTAGGGGGTTATGATCTGATACATTCCTGTCTGCATGTTCAGACTGACCAGTAGCAGTTGTAATGTAAAATAACAGAGTATACAGTTTAACCACACATGGAGGCTGTGTGTGGCCAAGTATAAGGAATATTCTCTGATGCTTGTGATTCTAGAGTGCCAAACATCAGATAGCAACCAGTGTAATAACCACTGCTCAAGTGCTGTAACATTATGAAGGAGTGACAAGCAGAGATGGAGAGATCAACATCCAGTATTCTTGTAAAATCCCAACCTATTATCAATGGGAGGTATACCTGTTTGGATAGTAATGTGGCTGCCTGGTGAGGTAGAATGGTTTGTCTGTGTTGAGGGCATAAATGTTATCCAGTAGTATTGTGGTGCTGTCTAATTTGCCCTCCATCAGGAGGTTTCTCCCTTTTTTGGCAGTTTTAGTAGGGCACAATACAAAGGGGATCCCTAGTCTCACTTCCGGTATATGCCAAATAGCTCAAATAGGAGATCTGTCTCCTCCACCTCTTCAGTAACCTTTGCTCTTTAAACACTGAGAAGTGGGATTCTTGAATAAGGGCTAAATGACTTTACACTGTCAAAATAGTTCCCGATTGCCCACACTTGGACCCTGGATGGAGTGTAAATAACCAAAAGCTCTAACCAGTGAAAACATTTCTGAAACTAGTGAAAAAGCACTAATTTCAGTCATCATCACAGGCCTAGAGAAGGCGTTTGCTTTTTATTTAGAACCATAGCTCCATGTTTTCGCCCATTACTCTCTATTATGGGGCCTGTGAGATCCAAGAGCCCGGTCTTGTTTTACCATCCGCTGTCCTGAGTCACAGTTCTGCAAGGCTGTATGGACTGGGTAGTGTAATGAGCAAGAGTCTAATGTAACCTATTCTTGGGGAGCAAGATTCCTCAGTCTGAGACACACCAAATGGGAAAAAGGGTCACCAGGCCTCACCACACAGCCTAACGATGAATGTTCTTCCCTTGGTTACGGCAAGGCAGATTTAGGGCCAATCACAATTAGGAAATCTGTATACCTAATGTATGAAACTCTCTTACTTGGTCGCATATAGACCTACCTCATGCACATTAATGAGCTAGTTCGCAATTTGCAACCCATTAGGAATAACAATCATTACAAGGATGGTGGCCTGCTCGGCCATGTCTGTGGTTACTTTTAGATAAAGCAATCTTTTTTTAATGTGGCCCATTTTCCTTAAAGAAAAATGGGATGCATTTAAAAAGAAAAAATACAACTTTGTCATTTAATTTTTATGTGTAGGCAGTGGTCTGTGAAACCATTGCCTGCTCTTACATTAGAAAACGCATTTTTCCAGTTGCAAACAGCCTAATTATGCAAATTGGACTGTTTGCAGCCGGAAAAATGCTTTGTATATCTGACCCTTAGCTCTTCCTAAAATGGCTCCTTATAGCCAACCTGTCTCTCTTTCGTGCAAGGCACTTTGGCCACCTCTTCTCAGCAGTCAGTTGGCTATTTCCTACAACACAGATTTAATGAAAGTATTCTTAACATGATGCAGAACTTCCAGGGCTCTGTTCCTGAACCTGGCAAGAGGAGTGGCAGTCAGGAACATACAGAAGTCTTTCAAAACTTTTATTGGTGTGGGACCAGTGGCAGTGATCAATTCCCAACGCAGTGCAATGGCTCGGGGCTTTCATCCTACACTTTTACCAACTTTGAAAAGATTAAGGGCCTGATTACGAGTCTGGCGGGCCAACCGCAGGCCTGACTGATCCTGGGTGAGAAGGCCACCGCAGAGCTGACTGCCTCCCCACCGGCCCCTTTACAAGGTTTCGACTGGGCTGAATGTCGGAAACCAAGGTTTCCGCCAGTCAGCTCAGTAGAACCAGTGCATCAGCATTAACCTCTGCTCGTACAAGGGCATGCCTTCAGCACCCTTGCAATGTGCAGTGTCTATTCTAGCGGTGCTGGACAGGGGAGCCCCCAGCGGTGGCTTACCTCCAGATGTTCCATGGCAGGGCGTCTGCCATGGAAAGTCTGACAGGAAGTGGGTTGTAATCAGAACGTTGACGCTGAACTCAGCACTGCCGTTGCTGAGTACAACTCTGATCGCCATTGGATCATCGGGAACCATGTACCCTGCGGGGATGGCGGTCCCCTGGCGCTCCGACTGCCAGGGTCGTGATGTGGTGGTCGGACCGCACAAGTTGCGGCAGTCCAACCTTCACCACTAGTCTGGCGGTCAAAAAACCGCAAGACTCGTAATGAGCCCTTATGTGTTTCACTTGATCAGCTCTGGGAACAATTTCAGCAGGTTGCTGACTTTGGTATATTCCGCCTGAACTATTCAAGCCTCAGTCATGTCTCTTGAGGCAACTGGAAAGAAAGGGGCGACTGGGACCCTCTGTGCCAGGGAAAACCAGAACAAAGGCATACAAGAGGGAATGCTTTCTCACTAAAATACCGCTCAACGTTTTGGGTTATCACCTCTGGGCAAGAGGGGGCCTGGAAGAGGGCCAGGAAGTCCTACACTTCATTTTACAGTCACCAACACCCTAGAACTTGATGCACTACTAAGGACCTCCGCAATGATTTTTAGAAGCATTGCAAGTCACATTGCTCTCAGGCAGTTCCTCTCTCCAACAACCATCTTATGTGTCACTCACAAGGGAAATCCAAAACGAATTATTGGCTGTCATAGTCATGCACAGCACATATGCTCCATGTTCATCCTAACACACCAAAATAGTGTAAACATACATATGCCAACCATGTTCCATATGAATATAGTGCAGGACCCAGCTGCAGGGAATGAAAGATAAATTTAAAAACGAGAGGGCAGACGGCAACTACCCCTTAGAAGGAAACATTAAAGGAATTTTCTTCAGGTACAATCAGCTGCTTCCAGCGTCGTCAGTCCTCCACAGTCGAGTGAACTGACTGCAGTCACAATCAGTAAAGGAAAGTGAACATGGTGTGGTCATCGAAGCCACAAATGTCAGATCTTGGTTGCTTCCTGTCACAGTGAGCCCTCAAAATACATGCATGTTTGTGTGTGCTAAGGCCACAAAGTAAAACATCATGAGAGACTCACTATGGAGAACTCTAAACTGGCTGCACGATTCCCAGAGCAATGCAGGCGACCTTAAATCCATTCAAACACTTGAAGTGCTGATTATAGTACTACTAAGACTAGGAATAATGGCATTGCTGCTCTTAGGGGCTTGATGACGAGTTTGGCGGTTTTACCACCGTTGCGGCAGTCCCAAAAAGACCGCTGATCTGGTGGCCTTCCACACACCGTATTACTGTGTTTCTGTTGTGCTGGCGGTCTCGCTGAGGTGGATCTTCATGCTAGGAGCTTCATTTTTTGTAGATTTTGTTCCACAGTGCTAATACATATGTGTATATGTACACAAAGCAAGTCTGAAAATACACACATATGTAATACACTTATGGAAAACAAATCTTGTTAAACAGCACAGGTTCACAGCCATTGTTACAGTGAAGAAATATACAAGTGGCTTACTTTAGGAGCTGACGCCAACGGTGTGTATTTTCTCCGTGGGCAAGTGACCTTGACGAGGGGCTCTGTGACGGGTAGAGGATTGGAAACTGGACATAAGGTGAGTTCTTACCTCATAGCTTGTGTTTCTGCAAGGTCAACTATGGAGGCCTTACCGCCACACTTGCCTTGGTGGTGAGCCACATCGTAATATTGCCTTCGGGAACAGGGGCTGCACTCAAGTCGTCAGCCACTGTAGCGTGTGACCGCCATTGATGCAGGCGTGAAAGACTGACAGTGGTAGCGGCACACAGGCGATCTTTCGTCAATGGGACCGCCAACATCTTAATTCCCCTGGCGGACCACCTAGTCCACAGTCGGGGATTCCAATACCGCCGCAATGGCAGTACCAAGTCTGCCAAAGTCATAATCAGACACGGAGTACTTGTACTATCTCTATTGCTACCTCTACTACTACTTCTTCTATTCATGTTACTACTGGTACTACTACAATTACTACTGCTGGGCCTACAATGGTATTTGTAGTGCTATCATTCATCTTGCAATGACAACTAGCACCAGTGATGCCACCACATACTGCACCAACTATTGCTACTAATACTAGAAAGTCTATTGTCACTTCTATTATATTATAACCACTACATCTTCTATTCTATATTGTACTTGTAAATGTAAATGGAGAGCACAGAGCCATGGTACCCACCCTAGAACTACTGTCATTACTTCTACCACTGTTTCTGTCACTGCTAGTATCTCTGAAACTGGCCCTACTACTACCACTTATATTTCTAATGCTGCAAGCAGTGTTGAAGCTACTACTACTGCTGTATGTACTAACATTAGGGTTATATCTATTTCTACCAGACTACTGATACTACTAATACAATTACTGATGCCAATGATACTAGCCCCTCTAATAGTTTTAAAACTACCAAAAGTGCTAATGCCATTAAATATAAAACTGTCCTTCAACAAGTGGAGACTCCGTGTTAACAGTTCATACTTTTTCTTGCACTCATTCTGAGAACCTTATGTCACAATATTAAAGAGAAAGTATCAAAAAGTAACTTGGTATATGTTACTGTATGAAATAACTCAATGTAAAGTGCAATCAGTGAGTTTGAAAGTTATGTGTTGACCCAATGCTGTTTGCCCTTCAAGTTGGAAGACAGTAGAATAGTCTTCCATGCTATTTCACCACCATGCCAACCACCTGGTTTGTATGTAACCACTGAAGACAACCTTTTCTCCCAAGGGTTTTGATGCTGCACTCCAAACAGCCACCAATTCCCTTTTTGATACCACTTTTGCGGGCAGAAAGGCATTTATAGTAACAATAATAACTCTCACAGGTACGAGACCTAAGACAACTGTGGAATCCACACGTCATTTTCTCCTTAGCTCCGGAACATAGACTGAAGTTTTTTTTAACACAAAGACTGCTTCGCAATCCTCTTGCTCCCTGTCACTCGAGGATCACCTTCTCTCTACCTTGGACTATCTACTACAGTTTATAGCGCTTTGCTTTTTTGAATTGAAGCCTCCATTTCTGTGTTCAACCAGCTATGTCCACGTTTCTTCTGTCAGATCCCTTCCTTCCTGGTTACCACAAAACTCTTATCCAAGATCCTGACTCTCAATCGAGTCTCATTTGGTCTCATGCTCATCTGCAGCTTTCTCTGCAACCAACGGGCTATGAATATAGGGCCTCTGAAATCTATCGCTTTTATTCAACACCATACAGTGATCTGTTCCCTTAGATTTCTATCGATGATCTCCAACTATAATGGCTAAATTACAGCATGGGGGTGCAAACAGGAAAGGTAATATAATTGGGGAATTCAAATTGTCTGGGAGAGAAACAGTTCATGACTAGATGTGGGAGTCCCTGTAGCGGTTGTCTTAATAGGTGTATTCATGCATTAATTCATTGAATATCTTAGCTTTATGTGATCATCATATCATATATCACCCTTTCTTCTTTTAAACAGTGTAAATAATATATTATTTTCACCTCACCTTCCAGTAAGATAATGGATTTTATTACATCGTATATGTCACTCTTAAAGCGATTGACAGTGAAAGGAAATGTAGAAAGATCATATGTGTCAGCCAGCCTTATTAACCGCGAAATCACAGGGGGCAACCATACACACTAGGATGGAGCTCGGGGGGTTCCATAATAAGTCCCCATAAATTAGCAAGACATTCAGAATATTACTGTCAAACTCAGGTTGGCTACCACTTATCAAGGACTGGTGGGCCTGTTTATAATGTGGCTCAGAAAGGCTACCGTCTGTGTGCCAACAATAGACAAAAATGCCTTTTGAACTGTGCTCGCTCTGTTCCTCTGCACACAGAAGACACACACTTATGTTTGCAACAAAAAGAACATAGAGGGCAGTGTTCAACTAGCCAGATAATTTGGCTGCAGCCAGGCACCATGAATGGATGACTACAAACTAACTGTGTGTGAGAGCTAAAAGACAGAGGCTAAAATTACCAGATCCAACGAGCTACCCAAAAACTGCAACTTATTTTCAGACAAGTATGAAATCCACCTCAAGGCTCAGGCCTTGGCCATCACCTTTGACTCTTCATATCTAAGAACTCACAGATCCTGGTTTCAGCTCCTTCCAGTTTCAACCATCAGTGTCTACACTCTAAAATGAGGCCCTAAAATGGACGTTAAACAGGGATTCTTTGATACCCACATTACAACATCTCTGCTACATCCCATTAGCTCCTGGATCAAAATCACATCTGGAGTTATTTTTTTGTCATGTTTCTTCAAATGGTCCTTTCGTTACACCATATTTTCTTTTAGTGGCCCCAGTGGATGACAAGCATGCAAGTACAGAGCAGAGATAAAAGGTCCGCACCTGGCAACTGCAAAGACTTAAGGAGACACTCAGAGCTTGATCAGGGAGAAAAGCAGTAGCTCCTGTCTCTGGAAAGGTTTAAATGGGGCCTTTACCCTATTATTTTGTCCTCTCTCCCGTTCCTCCCCGGGCCTCATCACCACAGATGATAAATGTCACCTGGAAGGTAACACCGCAAAAACAGACCCCACACCATGCTAGTCACATTGTTGTGTGAAACTACTTTTCACTGCATAGCAGCAATTGTTTGTGGCAATACAGGAACCTAGATGTTTACGGTCAATCTCCCACACCGCACTGCCATCTGCACACACCTCAAAGACCTTCACTGGCTCCCAGTTCACAAACCTGCACCCTTTAAGCTCCTCATGCACACCTACAAAGCCCTACACATTTTAGGCTCTACTTACCTAAACATATGCACTAGCCTAGATTCTATGCCCCAACCAGAAACCTGCACTCGACAATGTCTCCTTTCATTCGAACAACTCGAGACAGCAGTTGCTCTTCCTTGTTCCTGGCCCACAGAGCGGGGAACGACCACCCCTTGCACATCAGAGAATCTAGCTCAGTCATTGAATTTGCATGAAACTGAAAACCTGGCTCTTTCAAGAGGCTCTGGCCAGAGCCGCACCTCTCTTTTTTAGACACCAATATACCCTTCCTGGTGCGATGCGCACCTTACAAATACTCATAACTTGACATAACAAATATGGCGGTGTATGTATGTGTGTATCTATCTACATGTACATGTATAAAGATATATGTGTATATGAAAAGTAAGTTTTAAATATTTTGAAAAAACATATATATATATTCATGCATAAAACTATTTATATATATATATATATAGTGATGTCTTCAATATCATTTGAGATGTAATCAGTGATGCCATTAATAGTGACATTTAACATGATGTGAGTGGATGGTGGGGCACAAGCTATAGTTAGCTAAATAAACTATAACTAGTAAATTTCTGTGTTTTTTTTAAACATTATTGTGCTATTTCAACATGTAAATGTAATGTCACCACAAACTTTGGACCAGATTTACAATGTTTTGGCGCAGAGCAGCACAGCCAGACTTCTCGCGGCACTGCCCTGCATCAAAACAAAATGGCTGGAATGCGGCGTATCTACGACATAAGGTGGATTCCTGTCCTATTCCTCTGCTCTGGCGCACAAATTACTGCCATGCGCCAATGTAGGCACTGTGGCACCGTGGTGCAAGGGTGCCTTTGATGCAGGGATGATTGTTTTGTGCAGGAAGGGGCACCTTCCTACACAAAAGCAATACCAAGAGGAGTTTTCCTCTTTCTACATGTGCTGAAAAATGCAGCACAGCTAGAAAGAGGAAAAAATGGGGACAAATAAAGATATTTCTCCCTGGTGTGTCACTTCTAAGCTATTTTGGGGGAGGCATAGGATTTTTACACATTCCCAGGTTTACACAACCTGGTAAATCTGGGAATGCGTCAAAATCCATGGACGTTGCATGGGAACATCCACGCAACCATGGAAACGCCTCCCTGATGAAAAGTAAGGCAATGCAGCGACTTGTGCTGTGTTGCCTTACTCCATATCTACAAGGCCATGTAAAGCCACACAAAGTAGCTTTGCGTGGCCTCGTTGTAATGGGTCAGCAGCCTGCGTCGATAATGCGTCCGAAAAAAGTGATGCATCGGTGGCGCAGGACGCTTGTAAATCTGGACCCTAGTCTATTTTTCTGTGAATTTATGTGTAAATGTGTATATAGACACATACACACGTAGACGATTGCCCTTTAGAAGTGGACAGACCATATTTATGTGTTGCTCACTGTGTGCAAACCTTAACCCAAGCCCATCCCCTCCAACCACCACAAATCACTTCCAGAGACGCCACTAAATGCAGTGAATCTATAAAACAACATATGTACACAGAGGTCGCCTGAGCAAGGGCTAGTGGCACAGGTAGAGCATACAGACATAACTCACATGGTTCATAGTGACATATATTGAAATACAAAGCTAAACAAATAATATAAATGCAGCAAAATCTCTGTCAAACCTACAGGCCTATCAGAGTCCATACATAGCCCGTCTAGAAAGCATCTCAGTTTCGCCCACGCCAGCGCGCTTCCGGACTCTCTGTGATCACGTTCAAGTTACTTTGCTGACCACGTGAAGGCGAAAAACCGAGCAACGTGAGAACATGACGGAAGAGAGTGAGGCAACCTGTGAACCTGTTGCCCCACAACCCGCTTCCTTATAAGTACCGAAAAAAGGAATGTCAATCAACAGGAAGCAAACATCACTGTTTATTTTGTGTCTGGTGAGCTAATCTCCCCTGAACGCTGCTGGCTGCCTGAGGTAATTCACGTAACCAGGTAACCCTGGAGCCTCTCAGACAAACTTACACGCACCTCAGCTGCCGCCCGGACCCTCCTCTTTGATGTGCCACTGGCTGAGGAGCGCGCCAAAGGGAGGAAAGTGAAGCAGAGCGACGCGCCAGAGCAATTCTCTCCTGACTTCGAGGAAAACTTTCCATGACGAGCAGAGGACATAGCTCCAAGCCTCCATGGTTCCCCAAGCCACGCCACAGGTGTGGTGGTGAGAACATGCGAGGATGTTATTGTACACGAAGCGAGCCTCTTACATACACACGGGCACAACCTGCAGTGCAGGGCTCCCTCTCAGAATTATAACGTAATGCGCCCTGGGGGAACTCCGATTACCACCGACCAGGGAGAGGGCATTAGTGTTCCAGATGTACCACAATCCGCTCCTGTGGGTCCACGGAAATTAGATAGCTCAGTTCGCGGAAGAGGTAAATCTATATGCGTAATCAAACTTTGAGAATTTGAAATGAAGACCGAAACAACAAAAAGTAGGGATCGTGCTTTAGAGTGCCCTTCAGAAGGGTTATCAACGGGCTGCAGAAGTGCTGTTGACTGATATCTTCAAATGTTTATTGCAGATTAAAGTTAAAAGATACCTTCAAGTCATCAGGGACACCGTGTCCCAGCCCACTCATTCCTCTGTCAAGCCAGTGCAATCTGCCAATCGGGTCAATTGCTTCAATTGAGGTGAATCAAGACAGCAATTCCTAGCATACATTGGATTTTTAAATCTGGGTATCCTACCGCTAATGTTTTGATGCACATATTTTCCTAATGTAAGTCTGCGCATACTATCGGGCTGTGAGCCGAAAACCTCCCCTCTGAGGATATTACCTGATGCATAGGGACAACTTCATAGTACTTTTAGGAAAGTACCATCTTTCTTGGCATGTTACCCCCAATTTCTGCCTGTTTGTCAGTATGTTTTGCCTGTCTCACTGGGATCCTGCTAACCAGAACTCCAGTGCTTATGCTCTCTCTACTTACCAAATTAGTCACTATAGTTTAGTGACTTCAAATTCCAATTGCCACACTGGACCCCCCTTCTGAGTCCCTAGTATATGGTACCTAGGTACCCAGGGCATTGGGGTTTCAGGAGATCCTTATGGGTTGCAGTATTTCTTTTGCCACCAATAAGGAGCTCAGATAAACCTTTCTTCAGGACTGCCACTGCAGCCTGAGTGAAATAGTGCACACACTATTTCACAGCCATTTTCACTACACTTAAGTAAGTTATAAGTCACCTATATGTCTAACCTTCATTTACTGAAGGCTAGGTACAAAGTTACTAAGTGTGAGGGCACTAACGCAGTTTTGCACCAAAATGTTTTGCACCGGCTTGCACCATTTTTTAGCACCAGCTGGGCACCATATTTATGGAATGGTGCAAAGGGTAGGCTAGCGTAAAACAAAACGATGTTAGGCAGGTAAGAGTCAAAATAAATGACTCTAACCAGATTAGCGTCATTTTTTGATGCTAGGAGGCATATTTATCCTCGCTTTGCACTGAATTAGCGTCACTTTTTTTACTCTAATTTGGTGCAAAACTAACTCCATATTTATTCTTTGGTGCTAGACCCGTTTAGCGCTAAATTTATGGAGTTAAAGTCATTTTTTTAAAGTGGAAACCTACCTTGCCTTAATGAGATGCAAGGTAGGCATTCCCATGCAAAAAATGACTCTATGGCCTTAACTCCATATTGCAAAAATGGTGCAAGGGAGGTAGGAGGGGGTCACAAAATGGGGCAAAGCTTGCTTTGCCCCATTTTTTAAAGCCTGGGTCAGGGCAGGCGTTAGGGGACCTGTGGGCCTATTTCCATGGTAGGACACCATGGAATAAGCCCACATCTGCCCTCCCCAGACCCCAGGGGCACCCCCACCCACACCAGAGGGACTGCAGAGGATGGGGGACCCCATCCCAGGTAAGTACAGGTAAGATTGCATTTTATTTTTTAAAGTGCCATATGGGGTCCTGAAATTGGCCCCCATACATGGCACAGGGTGCAATGGCCATACCCAGGGGACCTTAGTCCTCTGTGCTGGCCATTGGGGTGGTGGGCGTGACTCCTGCCTTTTCTAAAGCAGGAGTCATGTGGCATGGTAGGTTTAGCACCATAAAATGACGCTAATCTAGTTAGAGCAATTTTTTTTTACTCTAACCTGCCTAAAGTCATTTTTTGGTGCTAAACCCTCCTCTTCTATACTTCTATACTGCCAGCCCCACCCGACTAAAGTAATTTGTGTGTGTATGACTGTTTAAGTTTCTGTAATCTAAAACTATTCAGTAGGAATGGTCAGGTTTTGCACCTGGGAATAATGGGTTATTCATTGCAGAGGCACAGGGCTCAATTACTCCCGGGTACTCAATCTGAGTGAGGATCTCCCTCACTGGAGCTTTAGCTTAGTGTTTAACAGGGTATTGTGGCAGGATTACATCTTTCTCACATTAACAACATGTCTCAATCACACACAGGCAATGAAGAAGATGCAGTAAAGTTTCAACAAGGTTTATTTTAGTAAAACTGCAATCTGCGATAAATTGCATTGGCTGCTATGACTAGGATAATGAACAATGCAAGAAACAGAATAGTAAAGACAAGAGTCAATAATACAAAGACCCCCGCCATCTTGCAATATCACGAAATAACATGGAGTGTGCGATATGTCCTAATACCCTAGCATTGAGGCCTAACCCCTAACTTAGAAGAGAGCTAGGTATGTTAAATCTCAATCTGCCAATGCCATATCCATGAGAAGAGCCCCCAACCCTTGTTTACCTTGGAATGAGGTCTGTAGGTCAGACTCCTGTATCCCATTAAAACAAACTAGGATTCACTACACTACAGTACTACTGTGTTATGTTGGCATTCTCACAGCATTCTTACGTGGAACGTCCCACCCTGCAGGAATTCGCCTACGCCCAAAAGCACTTTTATCTCCCTGACACGCTTTGCAATTCTCAGTGAAGAGTCTGGACTTAGCTTTGTGAGTGTACGTTTTTGGAAATCATTCTGTGCCGCAGAGACATCTTCTAACACTTTCTCAGGCCTGGTTACAAGTTTGTGTACTGCTACTTAAAAGATCCAGTGTCCCAGAGATAGTTAAGACTGCAACCTGGTTCCTACTACTTTAGATAGAATCTCTGTGGAGAACAGCCTGTTCGAGCATGCCTCCATGTATATTAATTACTTTTGAGACCTTATGTTCAAGAACTCTCCTCATATGTTTTGGATACTAATGACTTCCTGAGTAAGATTTATATTACATGGGAGAAAGGCAATAGATTCAATAATTTTGATGTGCAGTCACATTACACTAAGATTAGACATGAAAATGAAATCAATGCTACCCAGCAGTTTCATAGGCCAAGACTGTACATTTTTAATCAGACTAATATGCACTGTAAACCAATGGATTGGTGTTTGTCCGAAAGCATTGCCTGTTTGGCACTTTTATGTATTGATAATTTTAGGGCCCTGCCATGGACACCTACTTTGTCCCAGCTCCACATATCGTTTTGTTGGCTGATGGGAAAAGCTGATGATCTGGAGTCCAGAATTTACAGATTTGCCTAAATGTGAGGTTATGTTTTTATGTTATATTGACTACCTTTTCCTGATATGAAATATCTTAGAGGAAAAAGCAATTGAGATTATTATCATACTCATCAGAAATGGTTTTAATATGTTTGACCAATACACTGAGTATGAGCAGTATTGATTTTTTAGATGTTGAAGATTTGACATTGGGGAATGAAATTCATACATCCTTATTTCATAAAGATCCCAATGGGAATAGTATTCTTAACTATAGTAGTTTCATCCCATCCTACGTAAGAACAGTACCATGTATGGTGAGTGCAAGACAAAAAGAAATTGTATAACACAGGTAGCCGCTGGGAGAGAACGGAATCCAATGATTAAAAGATTTCAGGCTAGAGGGTATGATGAAAAAGTGTTGGATCAAGCCAAAAGCAAGGTGGCTTTAAAGAACAGAAATTAACTTATGTTTGAGTCACAAGGAGAAAGAAAAAACAGCCCTATGGTGTGCTTTAGC